>NC_079440.1:63024538-63064538 GCF_903798145.1 Danio aesculapii
TGTATTTGCATATGAGAGTGTCTTTATTCTGTGTGTGTGTGTGTGTGTGTGTATTTGAGTGTTTGTGCGGTGAGTTTTAGGGTGTCTGTGTGAATGTGGATTGCTGTGGCAGATATTAATATCAATATTGATCACCGTGATGATGTGCAGGAGCAGCCCTGTCCTCCTCCTCCTCCTCCTCTGTGTTATTCTCTGCTGTCTGATCTGATCTGATGCAGCGAATGAATGAGTCTGATGTGTGTGTGTGTGTTCTTCTGTATTTCCCACAGTTCCTCAGGAGCCAGTGTTGTGGCCATAGACAACAAGATTGAGCAAGCCATGGTGAGTCTCATCATTATATTAAATCTGTATTATATGATATCCATATCTTCTGTAGTGATTTGTGGGAGCAATTCCAGCCTAATACTCAGTCCTAACATGGACCCTTTATGTTTTTATTTCATTATTTAGCTGTCTTTGTCTTGCGCACATGTAATAATTACATTAAAATGGTATCCGTTCACCCGTCACCATTCAGCACATGATTGATCACCTATCATTTATAGGTGTAATGTGTACTGATATTTATCAGGGGCCATCAAATGTCTTCTTATTGGTTAAATTAGCCCATGGCTCCACTATACACACCTCTGATGACATTAATAATGCGCTCAATATTCAGCTCAAGGCAAGTTTACTGCTTATATAGCACTTCTCATGATCATTATTGACCCAAAGCAGCTTCACAACAGATGCACATTATTATACATTACAGTCCCACATCAGAACAGTGAAGTACAGAACAGTATATAAACACAGCTAACCTGCACGTATACAGTATATAGTGTCATGCATGATTACTGAAAGGGGAAGAAACACCTATTTGGAAGAATGTTTTGATGATAAAACACTTTATATGTGTTTAATATATTAAAGGTGAATATATATATATATATATATATATATATATTAAAGGAGATTAGAGAGTGTGTGTATTCTGTCAATATTTTCAGGAAGTGTTTCAGAGGGAAGAATTATAACATTATCATTGATCAAACTGAAGCAACTTGCATGAGCTTTTATCAGCGTTGTTGTTTAGTTGAGTATATATATTATTTGTACAATCGATGATCATTAGGAAACAGTTCTGATTGTAAATGATTATTTAGTGCAAGTGTTAGCATGAATATAGCCAGTGCTGCTGATACAGCATTAAAGATGAATAAATGAGCTGTATATGATGTGCAGGGTCAGACAGAATCTGCAGACGTTTTTTACTGTTTCTGCTGAGAGTTTTGTTAAAAGTCTGTGGATTTCTGCAGAATTATTTTGGGAGGATCATAACTAAAACCTTAATATGTGAAATAAAAAATCCTCTCTTTTTAACTTTTATTTATTGTTTAAAATGCAAATCTAATTAGATCCACTTTATCTGGTGAACAAAGCAAGTCTCTCATATAATATCTCTACTAAAGGACAGAGAATATGACTGAACACACTGCACTGTACATAAATCTGATCAACATCTTCATATTAGTCAATAATATTACTGTCATTAAAACTCAATAAATATAGATATACACACATTTACTCCAGTAAATAAACAGAATTAATGATGGGCTAATAATCTGCAGGATTCAGTGTGGGCCTAATGATGTGTAATAGATGTGGATGGACATGAGGAGTCTGCTGTGCTTGATTAACG
The DNA here is from genome assembly GCF_903798145.1 of Danio aesculapii. Taxonomy (NCBI): domain Eukaryota; kingdom Metazoa; phylum Chordata; class Actinopteri; order Cypriniformes; family Danionidae; genus Danio; species Danio aesculapii. The sequence continues at coordinate 63,026,223 of NC_079440.1, forward strand.
GTGTGAAATGCAGAATAATCAGCTCATTATGAGTCACAGAGTCTCTCCTGCTGCTGAGGATGTTGAGTTATTAGAGAATATCACTGTCACCTCACATCTGCTGTTAGTAATCTTATTTCTGTCATGTTTCCTATTATATTCATATTCAAGTGTGTGTGTGTGTGGTTTGAGTGCACAGATGTGTGTAACGTCGTCTGTATAACACTAAACAAGCTGGATGTATGCAATGGTTGTGTGTGTGTGTGTGTGTGTGTGTGTGTGCACTGTATTTGTATATGAGAGTGTCTGTATGCAGTGTGTGCGTGGTGATGTGTATGTTTGTATATGAGTGTGTGTGTCTTAAGTGTGAGCGTGTGTGTGTATTAGTATATAGTGGTTGTGTGTGTTTATTTATAGTGGTTGGGAGTGTGTAATGATGTCTATGTGTGTTGATGTGTGTATTTGTTTATGGTGGTTGTGTATGAATGTATGTGTATATATATATATATGTGTGTGTGGCATGTTGGTGTGTGTGCATTTATGTGTCTGTGTGCATGTGTATGTATTTATGTGTGTGTGTGCGGGCGTGCGTGCATGTGCAGGGTGTGTTGATATGAGCATGCATTGTGTGTGTGTGTGTGTGTGTGTGCTGCTGTTGCTAGGCGAGCACTGGCCCTGATGCTTTGTATATGAGAGCAGCTCCACCCTCTGGATGAAGAACATTGTGTTCTCTCTGTTCTCATCGGATGATTACACACACACACACACACACACACACACACATCATCCTCATCATCATTTACTAATTCACAAATTGAGTTTATCTGTTGAACCCTATTGTGAATAGTTTTACACCGGTGACCTTTGACGTCCACAGTATATTGCAGTTTTCCTACAGTGGAGGTCAATGGTTACCGGTTTCCAACATTTTTCAGAATATCCTCTTTAGTGTCAACAGAAACAAAGATGATGTGTGTGTGTGTGTGTGTGGCAGGACCTGGTGAAGAGCCACCTGATGTACGCGGTGCGTGAGGAGGTGGAGGTGCTGAAGGAGCAGATTAAGGAGCTGATGGAGAGGAACAGTCAGCTGGAGCAGGAGAACGCTCTGCTGAAGAACCTGTCCAGCCCCGAGCAGCTGCAGCAGTTCCAGACGCAGACGCAGACACAGAGCGGCTCTCCCACTGCTGGAGCCCCGCCCGGCCTCCCCCCAGCCCCGGGCGCCGGACCCACCGCCTGACCTGTGAACCGCACACCGCACTGCTCCACGCTGCTTCTGTAACGCATCAGACAATCAGCACTGACCCACCCGGAGGTGATTCCCCTCTGTCTGGTCACGTCCCGCATGCTGAGGGACCCGCGTGCCGTCAGTCTGAGCCGGTGCCACATGTGTTTATCAGTGCTGTCAAACCGTTAATCACATCTAAAATAACAGTTCATATTTACTAAATATACTCATATAATGCACACGCTGCGTATTTATATCTATATTAATATCTGCACGACTGCTGTACATGTATCTTTATATATTTATAGAATACAAATTATATATGGTGGCGCAGTGGGTAGCACATTTGCTTCACAGCAAGAAGGTCGCTGTTTCGAGTCTTGGCTGGGTCAGCTGGTGTTTCTGTGTGGAGTTTGCATGTCCCCCCCCCATGTTGGCGTGGGTTTCCTCCGGGTGCTCCGGTTTCCCCCACAGTCCAAACACATGGGTAATGGGTAAGCTAAATTGGCTGTAGTGTATGTGTGTGAATGAGTGTGCATGGGTGTTTCCCAGTAATGGGTTGCAGCTGGAAGGGCATCCTCTGCATAAAACATTTGCTGGATAAGTTGGCGGTTCATTCCGCTGTGGTGACCCCTGATGACTAAGGAACTAAGCCGAAAAGAAAATGAATGAATGAATGAATGAAATTATATATAAATATATATGTAAATATATTCCTTATTTACGTTTATCAACATTTATTCATTCATTCATTTTCTTTTCGGCTTAGTTCCTTTATTAATCCAGGGTTGCCACAGCGGAATGAACCGCCAACTTATCCAGCATATGTTTTACACAGCGAATGCCCTTCCAGCTGCAACCCAGCACTGGGAAACATTTATGCACAGTGTTTCTGTATTTATGTGTATATATATATATATATATATGTTTATGTGTGTATATTCATAAATATACACAGTACACATATTATATAAATACAATAATAATAAATAAATATATAAATAAAGTAATAAATACTTTTATCTCGTTTGACAGCTCTAGTTTTTATTAATGCTGATCGCGATGAATCACATCCAAAATAAAAGTATATATTGTACACTATATATATATATTAGTATTTTATGTACAGTATGTGTGTGTGTTTCCACATATATAGATAAATATACACAGCACACAGGTATATATCATGTAAATACTGCTGTAATCCTGGATGTGGTTAATGGTCTGACAGCTCTGTGTTCTTCTGTTTTGTTACTGGTTTTATTGGTTTGGCTTTTATTTTCATCGCTGGTTTTCCTCTTGCTGTATTTGTAAATATGATCGTGTGTTTTTCAGAAGACAAAACTAGTTTCTCCTTAAAACACGCTGAATAATCTGCAGTGTGTGTTCAATTAAATAATCTGAAGACGTTTCTTTAGATAACCCCGCTGACGGATCATTCAGCTTGCTTTAAGGAAAAGCTGGACTTGTTTTGTCTGAACAGGAGACGCGTGTGAATAAGAGCGAGCGATGACGAGAGCTGTCGGGACTCTGGGACTCGCTTGTGTAAAGATGGACGCTGGAGCTCCACACACACACACACACACACACACACACACATGATGAAGGAGTTGTGCTCAGATTAAGTTATTTGCCTTACAGTCCATCGCTCTGGTCACATGTCAGTCCGCCGGTGATCGTGACCTTTGACCTCACAGTATGTGCATGTTTCCTTTAAACATGTGACGTTGTACAGTTGCACTCAACAGCTGCACAGTGACTTTAATAAATGACCAGGAAATGAGCGCCGGTGTCCTGCTGCCATTCTTCACTGCCTCTGGGTTACTTAGAAGAGTTACGCCTGATTCACATGGGGCTTCAGCGTCAACGCTTGACGGAGGGTGTGTCTGATATTGGGGCTGATGCGATCCTCATAGCAGCATCAGCCAATAAAACAAGTCCTCAATCAGAATTTGCATAAAGTGATCTGATTGGCTGATGCTTCCCACAGTTCAGCAATGCTTGATGTCATCCATTCAAAGTGAATGGGAACCGTTGACTCTGACTCCCCATGTGAATAGGGCAGTAAAGGTCTCCTGAAGCGCTCTGAATTGGGCTTTCTTTATATGATGTTGGACGTAATCGCAACTGAACAAACTTTAGATGTTTATATCTTCTGAATGTAAATGTTATCACTGTTTTGGAGACACTAGATTATAGATATCCTTATTTTAGATATCTTGACTTTTAGACGGCATGGTGGCTCAGTGGTTAGCACTGTGGCCTCATGTGTTGGTGTGGGTTTCCTCCGGGTGCTCCGGTTTCCCCCACAGTCAGAACACATGCGCTATAGGGGAATTGATCAACTAAATTGGCCGTAGTGTATGAGTGTGAAACAAGACAAAAGCTCTAGTAAGACAGTGTGAAACTGAGCAGAGCATCTGTTTCTGAGTGTGCTCATTTATTGAACAGAAATCCTCCAAACACACACTCCGGCTGAACACTAAATCTGAACGCTGATCTATCTAACCGTGCACGTGTCTGAATGCTGGATCTGAGTCAGCGCAGAGGTAAGGCTGTCGTGTGCAGATGTTTTACCTGAGAACAGTGCATTAGATCAGAGGTAAGGTGAGGCTGTAGTGTGTTTATCGCTCCTCCAGACGCTGCAGATCCTCCAGCTGCTTCTGCATGTGTGTGACGTCACTGCGCAGACGCCGCTGGCTGGACTGAGTCTTCTTTAGCTGACAGCGCAGGCGCTTCTGGATGGCTTCACACCGGCGCCTCTGGATCTGAGAGATGACCAAGACTGCTCTGAGAACAGCTCGACATCTTCCCCTTAAAGGTGCTGTGAGTTTCTGACCGTGATCAACAGTAAAGATGACATTTGACCTTTTCTCTTATATGGTCACCACCTGGTGGTCATGTCAGGTACTGCACCCACACAAATTCACTCATGTTTTGAGATGTCAAGTTCAAAATTGGAATATAAATTGTTCTGATATTTTGTTTTTGACTCTTCTAAAGCATAAAAATGTCATAACGTATATTTAGATATTTAACCTGTGCTGTTTGGGCTGTTTTCATCTACTCTGGGCTGATTTTGAGACAAGGCTTTCAGCAAATGAAATGATTTTTGGTGACTATTCATATTTTGACACATATTTTGTGAAAATGCTTTGAAAATTAAAATAAACTCTAGAAATGTATTCCCCTTTGATTATGTTGATGTTGCTTTTGCCCCATTGACTCTCATTATAATCACATTTATTGATTGTAAAGCCATGACAGCAGATAATCATGCATTCTGTTGCTGGATTTCCCTGTCAGAAAGAGGGATACTTGGTCATTTTCACTGTTGATCATCAGTTGCAGTGCAAAAACAAGCTTAGTTTCTGCTGTATATATGGGTTATAGTGTGTGTTTGTGTGTGAGAGACCTTTGTACACTTATTTTAATATCTGAGAAACTGAAAATCATCCCCTCAGCTGCCAGAACACAGTGTATTTCTGCACACACACACTATAATCTACTGTTTTACTCCACTGAACTCCATATATAGGACAGAAACTCTTCAGCACAGGCCGATCTAAAGGGTTAATGCAGTATGAATGAGTGTACCTCGATCTCTCTCTCTCCTCAGCAGTGTGTGTGTGTGTGTGTGTGTGTGTGTGTGTTTATTGTGTGAATATATGAGTGTACCTCGATCTCTCTCCTCAGCTGCGTGTGTGTGTGTGTGTGTGTGTGTGTGTGTGTTTTCTCGTGTGAATATATGAGAGTGTACCTCGATCTCTCTCCTCAGCTGTGTGTGTGTGTGTGTGTGTGTGTGTGTGTGTGTTTATTGTGTGAATATATGAGAGTGTACCTCGATCTCTCTCCTCAGCTGTGTGTGTGTGTGTGTGTGTGTGTGTGTGTGTGTGTGTTTATTGTGTGAATATATGAGAGTGTACCTCGATCTCTCTCCTCAGCTGCGTGTGTGTGTGTGTGTGTGTGTGTGTGTGTTTTCTCGTGTGAATATATGAGAGTGTACCTCGATCTCTCTCCTCAGCTGCGTGTGTGTGTGTGTGTGTGTGTGTGTGTGTTTTCTCGTGTGAATATATGAGAGTGTACCTCGATCTCTCTCCTCAGCTGCGTGTGTGTGTGTGTGTGTGTGTGTGTGTGTTTTCTCGTGTGAATATATGAGAGTGTACCTCGATCTCTCTCCTCAGCTGCGTGTGTGTGTGTGTGTGTGTGTGTGTGTGTTTTCTCGTGTGAATATATGAGAGTGTACCTCGATCTCTCTCCTCAGCTGTGTGTGTGTGTGTGTGTGTGTGTGTGTTTATTGTGTGAATATATGAGAGTGTACCTCGATCTCTCTCCTCAGCTGCGTGTGTGTGTGTGTGTGTGTGTGTGTGTGTGTTTATTGTGTGAATATATGAGAGTGTACCTCGATCTCTCTCCTCAGCTGCGTGTGTGTGTGTGTGTGTGTGTGTTTATTGTGTGAATATATGAGAGTGTACCTCGATCTCTCTCTCTCCTCAGCAGTGTGTGTGTGTGTGTGTGTGTGTGTGTGTGTGTGTGTGTGTGTGTGTTTTCTCGTGTGAATATATGAGAGTGTACCTCGATCTCTCTCCTCAGCTGTGTGTGTGTGTGTGTTTATTGTGTGAATATATGAGAGTGTACCTCGATCTCTCTCCTCAGCTGTGTGTGTGTGTGTGTGTGTGTGTGTGTGTGTGTGTGTGTGTTTATTGTGTGAATATATGAGAGTGTACCTCGATCTCTCTCCTCAGCTGTGTGTGTGTGTGTGTTTTCTCGTGTGAATATATGAGAGTGTACCTCGATCTCTCTCCTCAGCTGTGTGTGTGTGTGTGTGTGTGTGTGTGTGTGTTTATTGTGTGAATATATGAGAGTGTACCTCGATCTCTCTCCTCAGCTGCGTGTGTGTGTGTGTGTGTGTGTGTGTGTTTTCTCGTGTGAATATATGAGAGTGTACCTCGATCTCTCTCCTCAGCTGCGTGTGTGTGTGTTTCTCATTCTCCAGATGAGCTCTGCTGTCCTTCATCGTCTGTCTGGCCTCATTAATACTCGTCTTCAGAAACTCGATGTCCTCCTGAAGATGGAAACGGGTGCGAGCGGTCATTAAACATACACTGATGTTCAATAACTCCTGCACAACACTGATATCATGAGCACTGCACAATACAGTCAATGATTATCTGTTAGTCAAGCTTTAGCAGTGTTTTCTGAGGAATATGCAGATTGTTGTGTTAGTGAGTGTTTAAAACAGCACCTCACGGGTCATTTATCTTGAAACACAGAGTTTCATGTATTAATCTGGCCTACAATGAAAATCCTGTGACTATTTAGAGGAATTTAGTTTGTTAAAGGGACAAAATCAAAATGTAGTCACTATTTACTCACATTCAAGTGCTTAAAAACTTCTATGAGTTTCTTCTGTTCAACACAAAAGAAGATATTTTGAAGAATGCTGAAAACCTGTACCATTGACTTACATTGTAGGAAAAACACATTCTATAGTAGTCGATGGTTACAGGTTTCCAACATTCTTCAAAATATCTTCCTTTGTGTCCAACAGAAGAAAGAAACTCATAAAGGTTTGAAAGAAGTAAAAGGAGAGTAAATGATTTAATTTTGGGTGAACTATCCCTTTAACTCTGTCCATTTCACATCAGTTTATTTAACTAAAGTCAATGAAATAACCTTTAATCTTAGGTTAGTTACTTAAACGCATTAAAATGTCATAATCCAGCAGAAGTCATACCTGTTTATTAAATATTAATAATAACTAATGAAATGCAGACGCACTGGTTTAATATATTACTATAATATGGCTATTTCTCACTGCTCATTAACATTTACTAATCAGACTTTAATGTAAACTGTTAACTCTTGTACATTATCATCCTTTTAAACACCACCTTTTTTATTATACCTGTTAAAAATACGCTATTGTTGCAGCTTTATCCTTATATCTGGTGTTGAGGAAAGTACTGCATTACAGTATTGAGTTACTCCCCAAACAAAACGAAGCAGAGGCATTTAATCTCATCAAGAAAGCAGAAGTCTCCCAGCAGCAGCAGACTCGTGTGTGTGTGTGTGTGTGTGTGTGTGTGTGTGTGTGAGACCTGTGTGCGCTGGCCGGATCGGCTGTCTGCATGCTGCATCTTCATCTCCTCCAGAGTGTGTGCGAGTCTGCGAACCTCCAGCATCTTCATCTGCAGCTCCTCGCAGATGTGTGCCGGGCTCTGCTGCGGGCTCACGGCGCACCTGAAGGCCTGCAGGCGACTGCGGTACGAGCTGAACTCCTGCAGCTGTGAGCGCCGCTGCTCCTGCTGATCCTCCATTTTGGCTCTGAGCTGCAGGTTCTGCACGGCTGCGCTCTGAGTCTGCGCCTGCAGCTGGATGATGCTGCACTGAAGCGTCTCCGTATCGCAGTGCAGCGCCGTCAGCATCTTCTGCTTCAGACGGACCTGAGAACAGACGGACTCGCGGCTCCGCTCCATCACCTCCAGAGAGTCCTGCACAGACATCAGTGAACACTGAAAGGGTTAGTTCACTCAAACAGTTCAGTCCTGCCATCGTTTACTCACCCTTCACTTGCTTCCAGCATTTATAAATGTAGAAGATGCTTTGAAGAATTCTGGAAACCTTATCTATTGTCTTCTATAGTAGGAAAACAAATACTACTGAAGTCAATGGTTACAGGTTTACAACATTTTTCTAAATATCTTCTCTAGCGTTCGACAGAAGAAACACACTCATGAGTGTTTAAAACAAGTAAAGGGAGAGTAAACCATTTCAGAACTTTGGTTTTTGATGTGAACTAACCCTTCAGTAAGACTTGACACTTTAAAGTGTTCTTTTGGTCTCAGCTGGGTCAGTTGGTGTTTCTGTGTGGAGTTTGCATGTTCTCCCCGTGTTGGTGTGGGTTTCCTCCGGGTGCTCCGGTTTCCCCCACAGTCCAAACACATGCGGTTCAGGTGAATTGGGTAGGCTAAATTGTCTGTAATGTATGAGAGTGAATGAGTGTGTATGGGTGTTTCCCAGAGATAAGTTGCGGCTGGAAGGGCATCCGCTGCATAAAACGTGCTGGATAAGTTGGCGGTTCATTCCACTGTGGCGACTCTGGATTAATAAAGGGACTAAGCCGAAGGAAAATTAATGAATGAATGATTTTCCAAAAACTAAACCCATGTGTTAAAGGCCTGGGTAAGGTTAAACTGATGAACCTGTTTGACTCTTTCTCCTGCTGAACACAATAGAAGATATTTAGAAAAATGCTGAAAACCTGTCACCATTGACAGTATTTGCTTTACTACTATGGAAGTCAGTGGTTCCAGGTTTACAGCTTTCTTCAGAATATAGTGTTCAGTGTTCAACAGAAGAAAGAAAGGTTCAGAAACACTTGAAGGTGAGTAAAGTGTGTAATATGTTATTTGTGTGTGAACTGACCCTTTAACCCATAGAATAAATAATTCATCTAAAACTAGAACAGAACAGAACAGAACAGAACAGTTCGTAGACAAACGTTATGGTGGCCTGAGAAAGCCTCGTCTGACAGTTTGAAGCAGTTTAAGAGCTTTATGCAGTTATAACTATATATAGGTTAGCAGGTGTCTAGTATGGATTGACATGTTTCTTGCTAGGCTGTTGATAGGGGGTTCTGAGTGGTGGCTAGGCGGTTGCTAATGCGCTGTTAGGTTCTTTTTACTGGTTGTTAAGGCGTTGCTAGGTGCTTGCTAAGGTGTTCTGAGTGGTTTAGGCGGTTGCTAGGGTTTTCCAGGTAGTGAGTAGTGTCTTGAGTAGTTGGTAAGGAGTTGCTTTGGTGTTTTATTTGGTTGCTAGGTGGTTGCTGGGGTGTTTTGAGTGTTTGCTAAGTTGTTGCTAGGGTGTTCTGGGTGGTTGTTAAGGCATTGCTAGGTGGTTGCTAAGATGTTCTAGGTTGTTGCTAAGGTGTTGCTTGGTGGTTGATAGAGTGTTGCAAGGTTGTTGCTAAGGTGTTGTTAGGTGGTTGATAGTGTGTTCTGAGCGGTTGCTTTGATGTTGCTAGGTGGTTGCTAAGGTGTTTTTAGTGGTTGCTAAGTTGTTGCTAGGATGTTCTGGGTGGTTGTTAAGGCATTGCTAGGTGGTTGCTAAGATTTTCTAGGTTGTTGCTAAGGTATTGCTTGGTGGTTGATAGAGTGTTGCAAGGTTGTTGCTAGGTAGTTGCTAGTGTGTTCTGAGCAGTTGCTAGGTGGTTGCTAAGGTGTTTTGAGTGGTTGTAAAGATGTAGCTAGACGGTTGTTAAGTTCTTGCTAGGATGTTCTGGGTGGTTGTTAAGGCATTGCTTGGTGGTTGCTAAGATGTTCTAGGTTGTTGCTAGTGTGTTCTGAGTGGTTGCTAAGATATTCTAGGTTGTTGCTAGGTGGTTGCTAAGATGTTGCAAGGAGGTTGCTAGGGTGTTCTGAACTGTTGCAAGTCGGTTGCTAACGCATTGCAAGCTGGCTGCTAAGGTGTTGCTAAGCTGTTGGTAAGGTGTTGCTAGGCAGTTGCTAAGGTGTTCTGAGTAGTTGCTAGGCAGTTGCTAACATATATTAGCATGGTTCTAGTATGAATTAGCATGCTGCTAGCATGTTTCTAGTATAAACTTGCATGTTGTTAGCATGAATTAGCTTGTTGCTATTATGATTAGTGAGTTATGTTTATAGTATGAATTAGCATGTTTCTAGTATGATTAGTATGTTTCTAGTATGGATCAGTATATTGTTAGCATTAATTGGTTAGTATGTCAAATGTAAAGTCAATGGCAGTTTTTTACAATGAAAGTCTATGGGACAGTTGCTAAGGTGTCATAAGTGGTTGCTAGGGTGTGGTTAGTAAGTTGAAAGGTCATCAGTGATTGGCAGATTGGTAGTCTGAGGTAAATGAGCCCAACATTGTGTATAACAGTCTGGTGGTGCAAAGTTATGAGCTCATAAAGTTTGGTCCAATGTTAAGTCAATGGGACTTTCCCGAATATTCCGGGTCAGTTTTTGGAAAACTGTAAGTTGGATCAGTTGGAAAAGAGACATAGCAAATTAGACATAGCATTAAGACATAGCGATTTAATTCAGTATAGTTTGGTGGTTGTAGTATGGACGGTCTAGGAGGAGGACAGTACGTCTCTCAAGCCACCATAATAAAGAACAACTTCAGGAACTTTAGGCCTTTGGGATGTTCTAACTGATATAGTGAAACGTGTGTGTGTGTGTGTGTGTGTGTGTGAGAGAGAGATTTTGTATGTGTTCGTTAATGTGTATGTTGTGTGCGCGTGCACCTGCAGTGTGTGTAGAGCGCGCTGCGCGTCACTGATCTGTTGTGCGCGCGCCTCCCCCTGCTGTAGAAGCTCCTGAAGCGCATCTTTCAGAGGAAAATCCTGCTGACTGAACAAACACAGAGCCGTGTGCTCATTATGAGTTCATAATTCATTAATTACTCTGAATGATGGAGGAATAAATGAGGAAGCGCATCCAGAGCCTCCGTCTCTCTTCTAACGGCTGATTTCTGTCAGTAACACCCTATGGTAACACCTCAAATGCGGTTAAACGTGTCAAAACTAGCGTCGATAAAGGCTCCCAAACCAATAAAAGTTAGCAAACCAATTAGTTATTATACACAACAAACTATTTCTCTAATCAGATGAGGGTTTTTTAAGTAAAGCTATTAAATGTTACCTGAGGCTGTCCATTATTACGGCGGGAATGAGGAAGAAGCGCATGCGCGGAAAGGAAGATTGATATATAATATATTTTATTCTATGGATTTGGTTTTAATTCAGCTTTATATATTTAGTACTCGCAATTAAAATAGAAGAACATGAAAATTCTGGACCGGGGAACTTGAACACCGACGTAAAAAGCCTCCTGTGGTGGCGCTTCTCTTCTCCTCCTGCAGAGGTCGCTGAGGGCTCAGAGTCAGAACAGAAAACTACACTGAACAGCTTATTAAATAGTAAGCCGTTTAAAGTAAAGTCTAATTAAATCACAGTATTCGAACATGAAGAACAAATGAAAATACTCTATTCATATCTATATAAAATTATTAAATAAAGTCTGTGAACTCTTCCATGAGCGCTGACCTAGAAGGGATACAGCTGCAGGTACTCTCTTCAATATAGCACTACAACAATAGTTAATATTTTACATTACTGTTGGGGTAGGAGTACGTTAATAACATACATTTTAATGGGTAATTTTATAAATAATACTCAGTATTACTGTTTTTTACTTTACTCTTGAGGGTTTGGCAGTCTATGGGGTAGACGTTAATAACAATTTATAGTTAATTTATTAAATAATATGAATAATACTCTGTATATTTACTGTTTTTACATTACTGTCATGTTTGGGTTGGGGTAAACGTTAATAAAATACAATAAATGGGTAATTCAATAAATAATTCTCGTTTCTTCCGTTCACAGCTGTATCCCTTCTTGCAACCGACTGTATTGCCGGTATTGCCTCCTCACTGCCTCTTCCTGTTCCGGTTGTTCCTGTGTTATTGTAGCCATGTGCGATCTTGTGTGTACTGCCTGACCTGTACTGTAATCTGGATGACCAGTTCATGTCCAGACTAATATGGCCAGTTTAATAAAGAGTCCTGTTTAGTACGAGAGTTAGCCTGCTGTCATATGTTTAGCTGAGAACTAACTAGCGTCTGTTTATTCGGCGATGGCTGCGGCTCTGTGGCGGCTCGTGAGGCGGGTTTCTCCTCGTGTTCTGACCGCGACAGTCTGCAGATCCGCCGGCCACAGAAGCGATGATTTCCTGCAGAATGACGCGCTCCGGAGAGTCGTTAAACGCGCGGTTGACGAGCACCGGACCGTTAGTAGCCGTCTGGAGAGCGGAGCGGTGAGTGAAGCCGAGCGGAGAGCGTTAAACCGGCGGCTGCTGGACGCGTCAGCGCTGATGGAGGCGTTCGAGGAAACCCAGCTGCTGGGCAGAGAGATGGAGGACCTACAGACACTCATCCACAGTAAGCGTTGACTAGCACTGATGTGTGTCAGTGATTCAGTGTGTGTGTGTGTGTGTGATCCTGTGGCAGTGTGCCTGTCTGTGGCAGTGATCCAGTCTGTGTCAGTAATTTGTTGACAGTGATCCTGTTTGTGTGTCTGTAATCCATCATCAGCCACTGTGTCTGTCAGTAATGCAATGTCTGATTGTCAATAATCTATCGTGAGTAATCCAGTGTCAGTAACCCATCATCAGTAATTCTGTCTGTGATCCAGTGTCAATGATCCATTGTCACTAATCCATCGTCAGTGATCCAGTATCAGTGGTCCATCGTCAGTGGTCCTGCTTGTGTGTCAACAAATATGTCTGTCAATAATGCAATGTCAGTGATCAAGTGTCAGTAACCCATCATCAGTAATCCAGTGTCAGTTATTCAGTGTCATTAATCCATCATCGGTAATTCTGTCTGTGTCTGTGATCCAGTGTCTGTGATCCAGTGTCTGTGATGAGTTTGTGTGTCGGTATTGTAATCCAGTGTCAGTAATTCTATCAGTCAGTAATCCAGTGTCCGTGATTCAGTGTCAGTAATCCATCATCAGTAATTCTGTCTGTGTCAGTGATCCAGTGTCAATAATACATTGTCAGTAATTCTGTCTGTGATCCGGTGTCAGTGATCCAGTGTCAGTAATCCATCATCAGTAAATATGTCTGTGATCCAGTGTCTGTGATTCAGTGTCAGTGATCCATCGTCAGTAATCCTGTTTTTGTGTCATTAATCCAGTGTTATAAATTCTATCTGTAACTGATCCAGTGTCAGTAATCCATAATCAGTGGTTTTGTCTGTGTCTGTAACCCATTGTCAGTGATCCAGTGTCAGTAATCCTGTTTGTGTGTCTGTAATCCATCACACTGATTCAGTGTCAGTGATCCTGTTTGTTTGTCTGTAATCCATTGTCAGTGATTCAGGTGGTGTATCAGTAATCCAGTGTTAGCGTGTTATTCAGTGTCAGTGATCCATCATCAGTAATTCTGTCTGTTTCTGTGATCTGGTGTCAGTGATCCAGTGTCAGTTTGTGTGTCAGTATGGTAATCCAGTGTTAGGAATTCTATCTGTCAGTGATCTGGAGTCCATGATCCTGTTTTTGTGTCAAAAATAGATCATCAGTAATTCTGTCTGTGATCCGGTGTCAGTGATCCATCGTCAGTGATCCTGTTTGTGTGTCTGTAATCCAGTGTTAGTAATTCTATCTGTCCGGAGTCAGTGATACAGTGTCAGTGATCCATCATCAGTGATTCTATCTGTGTCTGTAATACGCTGTCTGTAATCCATTGTCAGTGATTCAGTGTCAGTAATAATTTTAGTGTGTCAGTAATCCAGTGTGTCTGTAATCCTGTCAGTGTTGCTCGTGTGTTCCAGACACCAGTGCTGAAGACCAGCAGATGCTTTCTCTTCTGCGAGACGAACATGAAGAGCTGAGCAGAAGAGTCGAGCAGCTCCACAAGCAGGTCTGCACTGATTCTGTGTTTATCCGTCAGTAGTGTGTCTGTGGCGTCTGTACTGCTGATCTCTCATTTGGAGAGGGGTCTGGCTGCAGACTCGGTGCATATGCAAGCTGAGCTGCATGCAATGCTTTTTAATGCGCTCACCTAACCCACTAGCTCCACTGAATGCATTGTGTCTGACACTGCATCTCTGAGCGATGCACTCTCAGCTTGCATCATTAGGCTGCATCCAGATACTATTGCTCAATTCCTGATGGTTTCAGCTGATGGAGACTCTGGTTCCCCCTGATGATCTGGACAGCAGAAGTGTCATCCTGGAGGTTGTGTCAGGACGAACAACCGGAGGTTTGATCACGTTTACAACAGACACACACTGACACCGCTCCGACACGTGTTTGTGTGTCTGTGCCTGTCTTTGTGTGTGTGTGCCTGTTTGTATCTGTCTTTGTGCGTTTGTGCATGTGTGTTTTGTGTAGGGTGTGTGTATGTTGGTATCAGGGTTAGTGTAGGACAATAGAAAATGCACATTGCACCATATAAAACAATGGAAACCAATGGAATGTCCCCACAATTCACAAAAACAAATTTGTGTGCGTGTGTGTGTGTGTTTGTGCGTGTGTGTGCGTGTGTGTGCAGGAGACATCTGTCAGCAGTTCACCAGAGAGATGTTTGACATGTATCAGGGCTTTGCTTCCTATAAAAACTGGGACTTTGAGCTCTTCAATTACACTCCAGCTGAATACGGTACGCTGCATTACCCAGCATCCCCTCTGTCTCTGTGCTGAACACAGGTATATTTCACTGCAATTGAAATATAGTTTGTGTTATTAGTTAGAATAAACTAAAGCGTTTTCATTTATTGTAGTTAAAATGGTAATTTTGCTGCATTGTTTGCTTTTCTTTATTAATTTTGATGCCTTTTGGACACTTAGCGTGACTGCTGTTTAATTCAACTCATGTATTTTTCAATGGACAACATTACCTGGAAGAAATCAACTCATAAGAGACCTAAACATAATGAAACGTTTACCGACATCAGACACACAACAAATACTTGGCATTTTACTCAAGATATGAAGGAATGTACAGAAATATAATGGAAATCTTTAGAAATAGAAAGATAATAAATACAAATACATGCAGCTGGAAGGGCATTCACTGTGTAAAACATATGCTGGAATAGTTGGCGGTTCATTCCGCTGTGGCAACCTCAGACTAATAAAGGAACTAAGCCGAAAAGAAATTGAATGAATGAATGAATATGCAAATTATTACAAAATAATTACAAACAACAAAATGCTTACTCAACTTGATATATTCTGTTTCTCTTGTGTTTTGCTCTTTTATTTGTTAGATCAGCTCCAGATTTGGCTTCACTGCTGTCTAATCTAATGTATATGCACTAATATAGTACTGTAGAGCTGCCTATAGAAAAGATTCATTTAAATGAGAGATCTGTGAGGAGTCAACTCTTACATGCTGAGCAGTGTGTGTGTGTGTGTGTGTGTGTGTGTGTGTGTTTAGATGTATTAGGTGAGCTTAATGTAACTGAGTTGTGTTGTGTGCACGTGCGTGTGTGTTCAGGAGGTCTCCATCATGCCTCCGTGCGTGTCTCCGGCGAGTGTGTTTTCCGCTGGCTGAAGTTTGAGGGCGGCACACACCGAGTGCAGAGGATCCCTGAAGTGGGTTTATCGTCCCGCATGCAGCGCATTCACACCGGCACCATGACGGTCATCGTGCTGCCGCAGATGGAGGAGGTCAGACTGTGCTTTAAACATCCGGCTCATTTAACAAACATGCATGCACACACACACACACACTCATTAGGCCTCAAAATCATGAGGCCTTGCTCTTCATCTCTAACTAGCCGCTAGTGTGTGTGTGTGTGTGTGTTCAGGGGTGTTCTGATGTGTGTATCACTGTAATTACAGGTGGACATTGATATCGCTCCTAAAGACCTGCGGATCGACACCTTCAGATCTCGCGGTGCCGGCGGTCAACACGTGAACACCACCGACAGCGCCGTCCGGCTCGTACACCTGCCCACAGGTGCGCTTCTGCACACGGCATCATTACTGTAATGTAATCATATACCGTTTGTATGACAAGTCATGGATGGATTAGGGGCGACACGGTGGCGCAGTGGGTAGCACGATTGCCTCACTGCAAGAAGTTTGCTGGTTAGAGTTTCTGTGTGGAGTTTGCATGTTCTCCCCGTGTTGGTGTGGGTTTCCTCCGGGTGCTCCGATTTCCCCCACAGTCCAAACACATGCGCTATAGGGGAATTGATCAACTAAACTGGCAGTAGTGTATGAGTGTGTGTGTGTGTGTGTGTGTGTGTGTGTGTATGTGTGTGTGTATGTGAATGAGTGTGTATGGGTGTTTCCCAGTGATGGGTTGCAGCTGGAAGTGCATCCGCTGTGTAAAACATATGCTGGATAAGTTAGCAGTTCACTCCGCTGTGGCGACGCCTGATTAATAAAGGGACTAAGCTGACGGATAATGAATGAATAATATTAAATCAAGTTTATTTGTGGATCAAGTGTTTGTTGTCCTCAGCTCTGAGGTGGTGAGTACCAATAAAAGCTGCTGTGTTATTTCAGTGTATATCAGTGGGTGCGCTGCTAATATGGAGAAAAGGCTTTTTGATTGACATGCCTATAGCTCCAGAGGGATTAATGATGTCTTGCTTTTCTTTTGGATTCTGTTTGGATTCTTCTGTTTTTGGTATCAGTCTGAAGTCCCGCTCTCGTCTACCTCCAGAGGCACTTGGAGTTCAGTGTGTCCTGATGGATGAGTTGTTGTGTGTTCAGGAACCGTGTCTGAGTGCCAGCAGTTCCGCTCTCAGCTGAAGAACCGCGAGACGGCTCTGCGTGTGCTGCGTGCACGACTACACCAGTGCATGATGGGACAGCAGAGGGAGCAGACACACACCGCTCGCAGGCTGCAGGTCAGATACACACTACACACTTCACATGAGGGTTTAGCTCTATTCCAGATGCTAGGGCTGGACGATATGGCAGAAATTTACCTCACGATATATCTCTTAATTTCAGCCGATACGATATAATTCTGATATCGATATGGACAATATTAAAAAGCCAGGAAAAAACTGGCAATACTGCACACAATGGACGTCTATATCCGACAAATGTCTATAATAACATCCAGGCTCTTATAAACTTTTTTATAAGTTTAAATAAAAACAGTACCAAAAATTGATGAAAAAAAATGCTATATTAAAAACTAAAAATTAATGAAAAAAAATTATAATAAAAATAAAAAATTTATGAAAAAAAATTTTATAATAAAAATAAAAAAATAATGAAAAAAAATTATAATAAAAATAAAAAATAATGAAAAAAAATTATAATAAAAATAAAAAAATAATGAAAAAAAATTATAATAAAAATAAAAAATTAATGAAAAAAAATTATAATAAAATTTTTTTTATGAAAAATAAATGTTATAATAAAAATAAAAGATTTATGAAAAAAATATATTAAGAATAAAAAATTAATGAAAAAAAACGTTATGATAAAAATAAAAACTTTATGAAAAATAAAATGTTATAATAAAAATAAAAAATTTATGAAAAAAAATTGAATAAAAATTAAAAATTTATGAATTTTTTTTTAAAAATAAAACAAAAAATTTATGAAAAATAAATGTTATAATAAAAATAAAACATTTATGAAAAAAATATATTAAGAATAAAAAATTAATGAAAAAAAACGTTATGATAAAAATAAAAAATTTATGAAAAATAAAATGTTATAATAAAAATAAAACATTTATGAAAAAATATAATAAAAATAAAAAATTTATGAAAAATAAATGTTATAAAGTTATAAATGTTATAAAGCCAATAGCTTTAACTTCACTGATAATGAAATGCTTTGAGAGACTGGTTAAAAGTCATATCACCTCCATCCTGCCTACTTCATTTCAGTTTGCCTATCGGCCAAACAGGTCAACTGATGATGCTATATCTACTGCACTGCATCTGAGTCTTGAACACTTGGAGGATAAAAATACATCGGTACGGATGCTGTTTGTTGATTTTAGCTCTGCTTATAATACTATCATTCCTCAGCACCTGGTCAATAAATTAGCATCTTTAGGTCTGAATACACCTCTTCGGAACTGGATTCTTGACTTTCTGACAAATAGGCCACAGTTTGTGCGAGCGGAGGGTATTTCGTTATCTACCACTCTTCAGCAGTTCATACTCGCATCCACTATCTGGTTTGTCGCGGGGGCATGCATGAAATGTTCCTGAATGAAAGTGCCAAACTGCAGTTAAAGTCCACAAATTAAGAATGAAACACCTGAAATTACATGAAACTCCAGAGGAAATGTGGATAGCGCAGTGACACGATGACATTAATTGAATTATGTGCTATATAATGAGATCATGACAGGCAGATTCAAACAGCAGCTCATGTAAACCCCTTCATCATGTTACTGTCTTATTCAGATTAAGGCAAATCTTTTCATTACTGATGTCCATGTTAATGTATTTACTGTCAAAACAGACTTTTGTTTTAGATGCGATTAAACATGATTAATTTCTTCCTGCACTCATTATTTAATACGCAATGCAAATGACCCAGGAGGAGTGTGAACAGGTTTCTTAATTCAATACAATCTACAGCCATCACAGAATGATGGAAATTCAGCTTTAGGTCAGGTTGACATTTGGTTTAGAGAGGGAACCCTGAGCAGTTAATATATAATGAGAATAATCCTAATCTGCCAATATATATAATAACCTGAACAGCCTTATTGTGCTGTTAATGTGTGTGTGTGTGTGTGTGTGTGTGTGTGTGTGTGTGTGTGTGTGGTCCAGGTGGGTACGCGGGCTCAGTCTGAGAGGATTCGCACTTACAACTTCACCCAGGATCGAGTGACGGACCACAGGATTGGTTTCGTGACAAGGGACATCAAGGTGATGCGAGTGATGCTTCTTCAACACACACACACACACACACACACACACACACACACACACACACACACACACACTATATACAGTGGAAGTCAAAATGATTCACCCTCCTCTGACATTTTAATTCTTTTTAAAGTTATATTCTTTATATCTTGATCTGATCTGTTCATCAGTTTCTGAAGCCTGTAAATGATCACCATCATCAGCTCTGCTCACATCAGACTGATCACGCTGTGTTTTTTTTAAAGAATTTGTATAGGTTTTTAAAAAGGTGTGTGTGTGTGTGTGTGTGTTGCAGGAGTTCATGCGTGGAGCTGAAGGTCTGGAGGATTTATTGCAGCTCCTGCAGGAGAACCAGGATAGAGAAGAACTGCTGAAACTGCTGAAGGACAACAGCTGATACACACACACACACACACACACACACACAGCCAGACATTAAACACAGTTGTGAACTCAGTGACGCCGTCTGAATGGGAAATGTTCATGTTTCCTCATTAGATCATTTGCATATTCAGTTCTGAGTGTCCTGATGCAGTTTTTGCTGTTACTCATGTCTCTGATGGACACAGGAGATCTGCTGACACATCATCAATATTCAGCTCTTTCTGGAGCTGTGGACTGACTTCTCTTATTTTTCAGTTCATATTTTTAGTTCATGCACCCACTGTAGGTCTACAGGATGAGCCCCCAAAGTCAATCAGACTACATTTAACTTATTTAACTGAGACTTACATTTCAACTTAATTAAATGTCTTTCTGTCTCCTGGTTTGGAGCTGTACTTATTCAACTATATCACAGAATGAGTGATCAAATTAAATGTGATTCTGTCTAAAATGATGGAAATCTGGTCATCAACAGTGTAAAATCCGGTGGGCTGAAGGATAAAGAGTTCAGATTACAGTAATGAGCATGGTGTTATTGATTTTTAGTCTTTTATACGTATAAATAAATACTAGAATGACATGAGACGGACCTCCTTTACTGTGGTGTTGATGAGCTGATGTGTGTGCTGTGACACAGCTGGAGTTCATCAGTGAGGGGCTGCGCAGGTGTTTCTCAATCCTGATACGGACAGGTGGAAACACACCTGACTGATAAAGAATGTTCAACATGCGCTCATCTGATCTACACACCCATCAATAAAACACGCCTGGGCTTGACATCAACACCTACACAATGGAGACACAGGTGAGGTGAAAAAACGAAACAAACAAAGGTGAACTGAACTAACACAAGTGAATTGAACACAGGTGAGTTAAACATAAGACGATTTAAACAAATATAACTGATCTGAACAGGCTGGTTGAACACAGGTGAACTGAACAAAGGGGAGTTGAACACACAAATGAATTAAACAGGCTAGTTGAACACAGGTGAGATGAACAAACACAGATTAAAGCTAGTTAATGTGAGTTGAAAAAAATGCAAAAGAACTGAACATAGGCTAGTTAAACAGGTGAGCTGAACACAGGTGAGTTGAACAAACACAAGTGAACTGAACATAGGCTAGTTAAACAGGTGAGCTGAACACAGGTGAGTTGAACAAACACAAGTGAACTGAACATAGGCTAGTTGAACACAGGTGAGTTGAACAGAGGTGAACTGAGCATAGGTGAGTTGAATACAGGTGAGTTGAACAAACAAGTGAACAGAACATAGGCTAGTTGAACACTGGTGAGTTGAACAGAGGTGAACTGAGCATAGGTGAGTTGAATACAGGTGAGTTGAACAAACAAGTGAACAGAACATAGGCTAGTTGAACACTGGTGAGTTGAACAGAGGTGAACTGAGCATAGGTGAGTTGAATACAGGTGAGTTGGAACAAACAAGTGAACAGAACATAGGCTAGTTGAACACTGGTGAGTTGAACAGAGGTGAACTGAGCATAGGTGAGTTGAATACAGGTGAGTTGAACAAACAAGTGAACAGAACATAGGCTAGTTGAACACTGGTGAGTTGAACAGAGGTGAACTGAGCATAGGTGAGTTGAATACAGGTGAGTTGAACAAACAAGTGAACAGAACATAGGCTAGTTGAACACTGGTGAGGTGAACTGAGCATAGGTGAGTTGAATACAGGCGAGTTAAACAAAGTGGTTCAAACATAGACTAGTTGAACAAAAGTGAACTGAACATAAGTGAGTTGAACAAACAAGTGAACTAAACACAGGTGAGTTGAACAAACAAATGAAGCAAACATAGGCTAGTTGAACAAAAGTGAACTAAACATAGGTGAGTTTAACAGAGGCTAGTTGAACAAAGGTGAGCTGAACATAAATGAGTTAAACAAACACAAGTGAACTGAACACAGGCTAGTTGAACAGAGGTGAGCTGAACACAGGTGCAATGAACAAGCACAAAAGAACTGAACATAGGCTAGTTGAACAAACACAAGTGAACTAAACATAGGTGAGTTGAACAAACACAAGTAGACTGAACATATGGTAGTTGAACAAAGGTAAACTGAACATAGTCTAGTTGAACACAGGTGAGTTGAACACACTTGAACTGAACGCAGGTGAGTTGAACAAACACAAGTGAACTGAACACAGGCTAGTTGAACACAGGTAAACTGAACATAAGTGAGTTGAATAAACACAGGTGAGTTGAACAAACACAAGTAGACTGAACATATGGTAGTTGAACAAAGGTAAACTGAACATAGTCTAGTTGAACACAGGTGAGCTGAACACAGGTGCATTGAACAAGCACAAAAGAACTGAACATAGGCTAGGTGAACACAGGTGAAAAAACACAACTAGTGAATTGAACACAGGTGAGCCAAGTAAACCCATGAACAAACACCACACAGAGGTGAACTGAACAGGTGAACAGAACACAGGTGAGTGGCTGTAGGATGATTAGATGAAGAGCGTCTTGAACATCACTCTGTTTACATGTAGTTTCTGAGGGAGAAAAATTTGAAAGATCCAAAGGCAATCAAATCTGTTCAGAGTCTGAGTCTGAAGTGTGTTCATCTGCTCTGATAGAGTTCTCACGGATTTACAGTAAAGAGAGCAGCTGTGTGTGTGTGTGTGTGTGTGTGTGTGTGTGTGTGTGTGTGTGTGTGTACTTGAATATGTGGTTTACATTTTATACTGTGCAAAATACTGTGGATATTTTCTATATGTGTGTGTGTGTGTGTGTGTGTGTGTGAGAGAGAGAGAGAGAGAGAGAGAGCTGAAAACTCACCGTACAGGTTTGCTGTGTGCTGGAGGTGAAGCTGATCAAAGTCCTCATTGGCTCTGACAGCAGGACAGGGTGTGACAGCAGAAGCACATCCACACTCATTCACACGCTTTCACACACAGCGCATCGACACACACTCGCGCACACACACAGGTGAGTCCAGCAGCAGCACCTGAATGTGTTTAATGTGATGTTCATCTGTCCTGCAGCAGGCTCCGGGTTTGAGGATGCAGAAGTGTGTGACTTACAGCATGTTGATGTTGAACTGCTCAATGTCATCCTCTAGAAGATATTTAGATTCATGGACTGATGTTTTCTTCTTCCTGCATGAAGAAATACTACAGTAATGCATGTTAAATACTGCAGCTTTTGAACAATACTATAGTAAAGTGTATTATTCTGTGTATATTATAGTGCTGTTGTTATTATGTGTAATGGATGCTCCAGCATACTGTAGTGTTGACTAGAGTGAACTCGTAAACACTGTAGTATACTTCAGCTTTTACTCCAGTAAACTGAGCTGTGTTGTATATTATATCCTGCAGGGGTAGAAAACTACAGTGTTGGGTCATTTGTTTATATTACTGTAGTTGTGTTACCATAGTTCTGTTAAATCCCTACAGCAAATTAATTCAAGTACACACAAAACAATGAGTGCTTGTTCAAGCTACCTATTTAAATTGAGTTGAAACAACACCGCTTTTAGTTGATTCTTTTTTCATTGCTTGTGTTCAATCCTCTTAAATATGTAGTTAATGTAATCATGAGGTAACTTAATGGATTTGTGTTGAGTGTAATGCAGCGTTTGTACAGTGTGTTTCACCATATCACAGCAGGAGATGGACTCACACACTGCTAATAGCTGTGTATATGTGTAGATAGATAAATATGAGCATGTTAGTGATTGACAGCAGTAATGGGAGGCTGTAATCAGCAGGGTGTGTGTGTGTGTGTGTGTGTGTTAATTGTTTTTAAGGGGCGTCTGCTGGTTGATCAGGACAGGTAACTTCAGTTCACACCCACAGAGAAAGAGCTGGGGACAAAACACACACATACACTTGGCACCCGGAGCAAATATGCATGGCAACATATCATAACACGCCTGCAGCAGAGTATGCATGATGATGATGATGATGATGATGACGTGTGTAAATAATGCTCAGATTCTGTGTTGGTTTATTATAGTGACTCTAACAGGAGGACAGCTGTGAGGAACCATGAACACACAGACCAGCAGAACCAGTAAGAGCTTCTCCAGCACTCACTCATCACATCATCAAGACCACCCACACGCTCCGCTTCTCTGGAGTTAGTGTTTAGATTAATGCTGCATTAGTGTGTGTGTATTTTACTAACGTTAACCAAGAATAAATAATCCTGTAGGGTATTTAATAATCAGAATCTAACGTTTATGAACGCATTATTAAAGCAGAGATGTGCTGGATAACATTAGTGAATGCACTGAGAGTTATCATCGACTGAACAGTTCAACTCTCACTGTTTACTGCGCTCTTACAGCCTGCCGATATCAGCCTGAGCTGGACATCAGTACTGAGAGAGCAGGATCCTGCTTTACATCACAGCATTGCCTTATCTGCTGCTGCTGTTGTTGTTTGTTCATGCTGTGTGTTATGATGAATTCTCCAGCAGTGTGTGTGTGTGTGTGTGTGTGTGCACTGATGATCCACAGGTGCAGAAAACAAGAGGAGAACCGTCCTGAAAGACAACAGCTGGATCAGAAGAAACACAGAGCAGGAGGAGGCTGTAGAGTACGACACACACACACACACACACTCTTTCTCTATCACAGGCACACTCTCAGAGACACACTCATACACACACACATAAATTAACACACTTGCAGACGCATACACTCTCTCTGACACACACATACACTAATACACCCGCAGACACACACACTCTCACTCTCTCTCTTTCTCTCACACACACACAATCTACCACAAGCATATACACACCTTCACAGACACACACACTCTCACAAACGTACACATTGTAAGGCACACACACAGACTCACTCACACACATATACACAATCTAACACGCTTACACAGACACATTCTAACACACTCCAAAAGACACAAACACACTCGCAGACACACACTCTCTCTTTTTCTCTCTCACACACACACTTACACAACCTAACACACTTCCACACATACACACAAACCACTTACACACACACACTCTCTCACACATACACATTCTAACACACTCCAGCATACACTGACAAACCCTCAGACTCACTCACACACACATACACAATCTAACACACTCCAACAGACACATACACACTTATATACACATGTTCACTTTCTCACACATACACAGTCTCACACACTTTGACACATACACACACACATACACAACCTAACACACTTTCGCACATACATACACACCACTTGCACAGACACACACACACACTCTCTCACATACGTGTTTGAACATGCTCCAACAGACACACACACACCCACACACACACACACACACACACACACTCTCTCTCCCCCACAGACTTACTAACACACACACACACTCTCTTTTTCTCTCTCACACACATACACAATCTACCACACACAAACCACATACACAGACACACACACATCTTCACAGAAGCACACACTCTCTCTCACACACATACACATTCTAACACACTTTTTACAGACACACACATTTACAAACACTCTAAAACTACACTATTACACACTGCGCACACACACACACACACAAACACACTGTACACATTCTGACACACTCCAACAGACGCATACACTCAGACACACTCTAAGACACATACACTAACACACTCACAGTCACACACACACATACACACACACTCTATCTCCTTCTCTTACACACACATACACACACACTCTATCTCCTTCTCTCTCACACATACACAGTCTAACATACTTTCACACACACACACACACACACACACACTAACACACATGTGACCCTGTCTGAATGCTGTTGTTGTAGTGATGACCCAAACTTTGGTCGAGTGGTCCTGGGTCAGGTGAAGCCAGCAGAAGTGGACAGGTGAGAGTCTCTTCATCTTCATCATCATCAGATCAGCCGCTGCTCTGCTCATTAATATATAATCATCCTCTCCTGTCTGACTTCAGCCAATCAGTGGAGCCAGATCAGACCGCAAGGAATTCTGGGACATCCGTCAGCTCTTTGAACAAGAGGTACATTAAACACTGAACCATAAACATGATCATATCAGAGTGTGTGTGTGTACATCAGTGTGTGTACATATATCAGTGTGTTTACATCAGTGTGTGTGCATCAGTGTGTTTATATATCAGTGTGTTCATACATCAGTGTGTGTACATCAGTGTGTGTGCATATATCAGTGTGTTCATACATCAGTGTGTTCATACATCAGTGTGTTCATATATCAGTGTGTGTACATCAGTGTGTTCATATATCAGTGTGTGTACATCAGTGTGTGTGCATATATCAGTGTGTGTACATCAGTGTGTGTGCATATATCAGTGTGTTCATACATCAGTGTGTTCATATATCAGTGTGTGTACATCAGTGTGTTCATATATCAGTGTGTGTACATCAGTGTGTGTGCATATATCAGTGTGTGTACATCAGTGTGTGTGCATATATCAGTGTGTTCATACATCAGTGTGTGTACATCTGTGTGTGTGCATATATCAGTGTGTTCATACATCAGTGTGTTCATATATCAGTGTGTGTACATCTGTGTGTTTATAAATCATTGTGTTTATATATCAGTGTGTGTGTGTGTATATATATATCAGTGTGCTGATCTCTCTCTCTCCTGCAGGTTCAGTGGCAGTCAGGAGCTGCTCAGTAAAAGCGGGTGGGTTCACTCTGCTGCATCATTATTCCAGAATTGCAGAAACATTTCAAGCGTTTTACATTCCCTTCCTATAAACTGGATGAACATCATTCTGTTATCGAGACAGATAATAGAGTCTAACACACTCACATCTGTGTGTCACTCCTGCTGGAGATCTGCTGTACAGTGTTCAGAACGCTCCACTAGATCAGCTTTCATCCAAAACCATCAGCTTACTTAATGAGACGATGGTGATCCTGGTGTGTGTGTGTGTGTGTGTGTGTGTGTGTGTGTGTGTGCGTGTGTGCGTGCGTGCGTGCATGCGCAATCATTCTCCAAAATGTAACCTTGTGGAAAAATAACACTGGTGTCTGTAGCTGCTTCTCCACTATTGGCCCGAATGGGTTTATCATCTTCCCCATTCCATGCTGATCCGCTCCACTCAGCAATGAACCACTTTCATTCTCAGTTTCATAACAGAACTCTTGGGAATGTTCAGTTGTTCCATTGGTAATGTAAACAGTGATATAGATCAGGGATTCTCAACCGGTGGGCTTCAGTGATCCTGCAGGTGGGCCGTGAGATATCTCTCAATATTATACTCTAATTTTTGGATTGCATTATAATATGCTGGATTAAAATGATTGGAGTAATGCACTTTCTCTTGTTCTCTGATTGATTACTTCAAACTCAGCACAGAATAGTAGATATTGAGTCAGTCCAGTTTAAAGCAGAAGCTGCTCTTTTGCAATATCCCTGTTGTCCTGTGGTGCTCTTTGAAACTGTGTAGGGTTTAAAAAATAAATAAATCAATAAAATTATATATAATATAGCTTTAGTTTGATATATAATTACATTTAAATAAAGTTATATCTCTTTATAAAATGCTGATAATAGAAGGCACAACAACTGTATAATATATTTGTCAAAATAATATAATATATTACATTATTTGATAATAAATGAAGGTTTAAATGAGCATTTCATACAGACATTTTAGAGAAAATGTCAGACAGGTGGGCCTTCAAAATTGATCTGAGAGAGAAGTGGGCCCTGAAGTGAAGAAGGTTGAGGATCCCTGATATAGATGATGATCAGATGGTTCTGTTTTGGGGCTCTATTTGAGAATGATAGTTTAATGAATGCTTTCCTCCCATTAGCGGCGCTGCTGTTTGGAGACGCTAAATGTCCTGCAGTGCTAGAATCTCTTTATGTTTGGTAGCTGATATGATTGTCTGTCCACTGACTCTGATTCTGTGTGTCGCAGCACTAACACATCCAGCACAGTGAGTGTTAAGAGCGCCGTGACCGTTCCACCATCGCCCACCAAACCACCCGTCCCTGCTAAGTGAGATCTGATGCTTTTTAGCATACTAACACTTCAGATGTACGTCAGTCTGATAAGCGTGTGTGTGTGTGTGTGTGTGTGTGTGTGTTCCAGGAAACCAGCACTCAACATTTCACCAAACGCTCAGTCCAGCTTCACCGCCAAAGTCTTCTCAGCAAACTCCAGCAGCAAAACGTGAGTGGACCAGAACTGGAGCTTTAACACACACACACACACACACGCACACACACACACGCACACACACACACACCAGTATTAGTCAGCCATCAGTCTCTGAACTGGTTCTAACTGGCCCTGATTGACAGATTAAGTCCTGTTAAACCGTCATTTGGTGAGAAGTTTCCTGATGTCACTGCAGCATCTCAAACTACCAATGGGTGAGTCTGTCAATAACCCAGCCTTCAGAAACCATTTGAGATCAGATGTTTACTGAATTAAATGCTTGAAGTCTATAAAGCTGAAGTCTGTAATGATATCTGTGTGTGTGGGTGTTTTTGTTGATGTAAACAGCATCTCATCTTCATCATCATCATCCTCAGCTTCATCAGCCACTTCAACGTAAGATACTCTACATCCTGATCTTGATAATAAAACTGGTGTTTCTCATCTGATGAATGTGTGTTTATTGATTTTGCAGCAGTGTGAAGAGTTCTGCTGTCACAACCCCTGTGAATCAGACCGTGAACAGCCAGAGCAGGTCAGATTCATCCACCATCAGATTCAAACATGTAACATCATATTCAGATTCATCCACCATCAGATTCAGATTCATCCAACATCAGATTCATCCACCATCAGATTCAGATTCATCCACCATCAGATTCATCCAACATCAGATGCATCTAACATCAGATTCAGATTCATCCAATATCAGATTCATCTAACATCAGATTCAGATTCATTCAACATCAGATTCAAATTCATGTAACATCAGATTCAGATTCATCCACCATCATATTCAGATTCATCCACCATCAGATTCAGATTCATCCACCATCAGATTCAGATTCATCCACCATCAGATTCATCCAATATCAGATTCATCTAACATCAGATTCAGATTCATCCAACATCAGATTCAAATTCATGTAACTTCAGATTCATCCAACATCAAATTCAGATTCATCCAACATCAGATTCATCCACCATCATATTCAGATTCTTCCACCATCAGATTCAGATTCATCTAACATCAGATTCATCTAACATCAGATTCAGATTCATCCACCATCAGATTCATCTAACATCAGATTCAGATTCATCCACCATCAGATTCAGATTCATCCACCATCAGATTTATCTAACATCAGATTCAGATTCATCCACCATCAGATTCAGATTCATCCACCATCAGATTCATCCACCATCAGATTCATCTACCATCAGATTTAGATTCATCCTTCATCAGATTAATTTTAATTTGTCAAAAAATGTATATTGATCTGATTTGTCAGATATCCCATTCAGAATAAATCACCTCCTGATTCAGATTCATAGTCCAACAGATTCAGATTTGTCCTCCAGTGTTCTCCACACTGACATTAACCTGAATGTTACATCATGATGTCTGATTCCTCTGTCTGTCAAACAGGACGAGTGCCACAAACACTAAAACATCAGTTCTGGAGGACTGGACACCTGCCAAACCTGCAGACAAGCCTACAGTGACCCTGAAGACCAGGTACAAGATTCAGTCTAATGTAATGCAATCATCTCTTAGATATGGCTGCTAATGAATCTGTGTTGCTTCATATGCAGTGATGTGAGTTATTCTCCCACACGCTCGTCTCCATCAGCCGTGACTGTGAACACACGCTACAGCTACCGGAGCGACAGGTAACACTGCTCACCTGTGCTTTAGTGAACACACTCCTGATCTTCACTAGCTCACATCTGATGTGTTTCTGCTAGTGCTCCGCTGGATGAGCTCTCTGATTCTCTGCTGTCTGGAAGTTTGTACTCCCAACCTGTCCGATCACAGTAAGATCACAGACTGCTATCAGACACAATTCATCATAAATTCATCATCAGATTCAAATTGGCCCTCCATTGAATTTATATTAATTGTCCACCAATTTAGTTCTCTAGTAGATTCAGATTCATCATCTATCTGATTCAGAATGCTTTACCATAATATACAGATTCATTCACCTTCAGATTCGTCATCCATCAGATTCATTCTCCAGTAGATTTAGATTCATTCTCTAGTAGATTGAGATTTGTCATCCACAATATTCAGATTCATCCTCCATCAGATCACATTAATTTATCATCAGATTCAGATTCGTCCTCTACAAGACTTTAGTTAATCATCCTCCAGATTAAACCTTCATTAGATTCAGATTCACCATCTATCAGATTCAGATTCATTCTCCATCAGATTCATCTTCCATCAGATTCATCCTCTATTCGATTCAGATTCATCCTCAATCAGATTTACCCTCCATCAGATTCAGATTAATCCTCTATTAGATTCAGATTTACCCTCCATCAGATTCAGATTCATCCTCATTCAGATATATCTTCCATCAGATTCAGATTCATCCTCTATTAGACTCATATTCATCCTCTATTCGATTCAGATTCATCCTCATTCAGATATATCTTCCATCAGATTCAGATTCATCCTCGATTAGATTCAGATTCATCCACCATCAGAATCAGATTCATCCTCTATTAGATTCAGGCACAGATTCATCCCCTATTAGATTCAGATTCATACACTATCAGATTCAGATTCATCCTCCATCCAACTCAGATTCATCCTCTATCAGATTCAGAATTATCCTCTGTCAGATTCAGATTCATCCTCCATCAGATTCAGATTCATCCTCTTAGATTCAGATTCATCCTCTATTAGATTCAGATTCATCCTCTATCAGATTCAGATTCATCCTCTTAGATTTAGATTAATCCTCTATTAGATTCAGATTCATCCTCCATCAGATTCAGATTCATCCTCCATCAGATTCAGATTCATCCTCTATCAGATGCAGATTCATCCTCTATTAGATTCAGATTCGTCCTCTATTAGATTCAGATTCATCCTCTATCAGATTCAGATTCATCCTCCATCAGATTCAAATTTACCCTTTATCAGATTCAGATTCATCCTCTATTAGATTCAGATTCATCCTCTATCAGATTCAGATTCATCCTCTATCAGACTCATCCTCTATCAGAATCAGATTCATCATCCATTAGATTCAGATTCATCCTCTATTCGATTCAGATACAGATTCATCCCCTATTAGATTCAGATTCATCCACTATCAGATTTTTGATTTATCCTCTATTCGATTGAGATTCATCCTCATTCATATTCATCCTCCATCAGATTCAGATTCATCCTCTATTAGATTCAGATTCATCCTCCTTCAGATTCATCCACTATCAGATTTTGATTTATCCTCTATTCGATTCAGATTCATCCTCATTCATATTCATCCTCCATCAGATTCCGATTCATCCTCTATTAGATTCAGATTCATCCTCTATCAGACTCATCCTCTATCAGAATCAGATTCATCCTCCATTAGATTCAGATTCATCCTCCATCAGATTCAGATTCATCCTCTATTCGATTCAGATACAGATTCATCCCCTATTAGATTCAGATTCATCCACTATCAGATTTTTGATTTATCCTCTATTAGATTCAGATTCATCCTCCTTCAGATTCATCCACTATCAGATTTTGATTTATCCTCTATTCGATTCAGATTCATCCTCATTCATATTCATCCTCCATCAGATTCCGATTCATCCTCTATTAGATTCAGATTTACCCTCCATCCGATTCAGATTCACCCTCCATCCGATTCAGATTTATCCTCTATTAGATTCAGATTTACCCTCCATCAGATTCAGATTCATCCTCTATTAGATTCAGATTCACCCTCCATCAGATTCAGATTCACTCTCCATTAGATTCAGACTCATTTTCTATTAGATTCAGATTCATCCTCTATTAGATTCAGATTCATACTCCATTAGATTCAGATTGCTCTGTCATTAGATATCCTAAATCTCCATCTCACTGACTCCTGATGTTGTCTTCTGTTCTCAGGAGTGAAAGTTTCTCTCCGCGTGTGTCCACGTCCTCATCATCTTCTGTCCAGTAAGCTTCTCCACACTGACCTTCTCCTGAATGTTACATCATGATGTCTGATTCCTCTGTCTGTCAA
This sequence comes from Danio aesculapii, assembly GCF_903798145.1. Taxonomy (NCBI): domain Eukaryota; kingdom Metazoa; phylum Chordata; class Actinopteri; order Cypriniformes; family Danionidae; genus Danio; species Danio aesculapii. The sequence goes on from NC_079440.1 coordinate 63,057,395, forward strand.
ACAGGACGAGCGTCACAAACACTAAAACATCAGTTCTGGAGGACTGGACTCCTGCCAAACCTGCAGACAAGCCTACAGTGACCCTGAAGACCAGGTACAATATTCAGTCTAATGTAATGCAATCATCTCTTAGATATGGCTGCTAATGAATCTGTATTGCTTCATATGCAGTGATGTGAGTTATTCTCCCACACGCTCGTCTCCATCAGCCGTGACTGTGAACACACGCTACAGCTACCGGAGCGACAGGTAACACTGCTCACCTGTGCTTTAGTGAACACACTCCTGATCTTCACTAGCTCACATCTGATGTGTTTCTGCTAGTGCTCCGCTGGATGAGCTCTCTGATTCTCTGCTGTCTGGAAGTTTGTACTCACAACCTGTCCGATCACAGTAAGATCACATTCACTATAATACTACTTAAATTCAACAACAGATTCAGATTGGCCCTCCATTAGATTCAGATTAATTCACTATTAGATTCAGATTCATCCACCATTATGTTCAGATTCAGATTAGGTCACTATTAAATTCAGATTCGTTCAGATTCAGATTCGTTCACTTTCAGATTCAGATTTGATCACTATCAAATTCATATTTGTTCACTATCAGATTCAGATTTGTTCACCATCAGATTGATTCATTCACTCTCAGATTCAGATTAATTTACTATCAGATTCAGATTCGTTCACCATTGGATTCAGATTTGTTCACCATCTGATTCAGATTCGTTCACTATCAGATTCAGATTTGTTCGCTTTCAAATTCATTCACCATCAGATTTAGATTCGTTCACCTTCAGATTCAGATTTGTTCACTATCAATTTTAGATTCATTCACTATCAAATTCAGATTTATTCACTATAAGATTCAGATTTTTTCACTATCAGATTCAGATTTAGATTAGTTTACCATCAGATTCAGATTGGTTCACCATAAGAGTCAGATTTGTTCACCATTTGATTCAGATTCATTCACCATCGGATTTAGATTCATTCACCATCAGATTCAGATTTGTTCACTATTAAATTCAGATTCATTCACTATCAAATTCTGATTCGTTCACTATCAAATTCAGATTAGTTCACTATCAAATTCTGATTCGTTCACTATCAAATTCTGATTCGTTCACCATTAGATTCAGATTGGTTCAGCATCCGATTCAAATTTGTGCACCTTAAGATTTAGATTAGTTCACCTTCAGATTCAGATTCGTTCACCTTCAGATTTAGATTCGTTCACCTTCAGATTCAGATTGGTTTTACAATCAGATTCATATCAATTGTTCATCAGATTATTCCTCCAGTCTATCAGATTCAGGTTCGTTGTCTATCAGATTCAGTATTGCCATCCCTTATATTTACATTCATGCTCCAGTAGCTTCAGATTCATCCCAGTAAGATTACAGACTGATATCATACACTATAATACAACTCAAATCATCAGTCAGCTTTATTTCTACAGCAGATTTTACAGTACAGATTGATTCCAGGAAATAAACTTAAAAAACATTGAGTGATGGGCTCTAAACAGAAAGTAAATACATTATTCACATGTTCTTATTTAGTGTCAGACTGTAGACAGTGTTGATGCTGAATCTCTGTTTTCTCTCCATCAGAACTCAAACCAGGAGTGTTTATTCAGAGTTTCCAGCTGATTCTGCCTCTCTCCACTCTCTGGAGTCCAGCAGGTCACACACTCACTCTATACACTGCAAACGATGCTATTCTTAGAGTTGTTCAGTCCAAATATCTACAAATTCAAGAAGCATTTTCTAGACAAGTGCAAACAGAGTCATGTGTAAAAATCAGAAATTAAAATGAGGAGTTTTTCATTAAAACTAGCTAAATAATCTGCCACTGGGGTTAGTAAAATAAGGTTATATTGGTGTGTGTGTGTGCAGGCCGATGAGCAGCCGGGACCTGTGTTCTGTGTGTGGGAAAGCCATGGCTGGAGGAGAGCGCATGATCCTGGAGGAGCTGAAGATCAACAGCCACACGTCCTGCTTCAGGGTAAACCAGCACACACACTGACCAACACACAACCTGAAGATCAGGACGGTGATGTGGGTATATATATATAAATGGGGCAACACGGCCTCACAGCAAGAAGGTCGCTGGTTTGAGTCTCAGCTGGGTCAGTTGGTGTTTCTGTGTGGAGTTTGCATGTTCTCCCAGTGTTGGCGTGGGTTTCCTCCGGGTGTTCCGGTTTCCCCCACAGTCCAAACACATGCGCTATAGGGGAACTGATCAACTAAATTGGCTGTAGTGTATGAGTGTGTGTGAATGAGTGTGTATGGGTGTTTCCCAGTACTGGGTCGCAGCTGAAAGTGCATCCACTGCGTAAAACATTTGCTGGGATAGTTGGCTGTGGCTACCCCTGATGAATAAAGTCAAAGGAATGAATGAATTAAGTGTATATATTTCAGTATTTATGTGTAATATACATATTTATATTTGTATTTATGTGTGTGTGTGTGTGTGTGTGTGTCAGTGTGCCGTGTGTCGTTGTGATCTGGGCAGTCTGGAAGCAGGAAAGTCTCTGTGGGTGTACCGTGAGCGAGTGAACTGCTCAAGCTGCTACAGTAAAGTCAGAGGTAATGTGCTGTATTAATATCAGTGCTAATCTAGTGTTACACACACACACAGTCTCACACACACACACACACATCCTAAGACTCTTGCTCATTACTCCACATTAATGATGCTGTTTAAGATATCATACAGTCATCACTCTACTGTCCTCATCATGTGTTTCAGGTCAGTGGTACATCTGAGACGGACGATGAGCATCTGCAGTACACACACACACACACACACACGTGCAGAGGACAGTTCAACAGCAGATGTTATATTGACCGCTGATCAGATGTTTATAAATGGATATATACGTTATGAAAGTGTATTCTGAAAGGGTTTATTAATATGCTCATGATTATATCTCTTCATTAATCTGTAATGCAGAACGCTTTGATCAATCGTGATGTTTGAACAATGATTACACAGTTCATCTCAGAGTATTGACGAGTGTAACGTCTGATAATAAACTATATTCTGCTCATGACGGAGCTCTGCTGATTTAATATGCTGTGTGTGTGTGTGTGTGTGTAGAAGTGTGATATGAGTGTGTGTATGGGCATGTCTATGATTGTGTGGGTATGAGTGTGTTTTAGTTTGTGTGAGTCTGTCTACGATAGGGTGTATGTCTGAGTGTGTGTGTGTGTGTGTGTGTGTGTGTGTGCATGTGTATGAATGTATTTGAGTATGCGTTTGTGTGTATGAGTGTGTTATTCATGTGTAGAAGTATGAGTGTGTGTCTATAATTCTATCCGTGTGTATAATAGATATGTGTGTGTGTGTGTGTGTGTGTGTGTGTGTGTGGTTGTGTGTCTTGAGTATATGCATGTGTGTAGATTTGTGTGGTTGTGTGTATAATCTGTATGAGTGTGTGTGTTTCAGTATATCTGGGTGTGTGTGTGTGTGTGTGTGTGTGTGTGTGTGTGTGTGTGTGTGTGTGTGTGTGTGTGTGTGTGTGTGTGTGTGTGTGTGTGTGTGTGTGTGTGTGAGAGAGAGAGAGTGTGTGTCTATAATTGTGTTTGTGTGTATAATCTGTATGAGTGTGTGTGTTTTAGTATATCTGGGTGTGTGTGTGTGTGAGAGAGAGAGAGAGAGAGAGAGAGAGAGAGAGAGAGAGAGAGAGAGAGTGTGTCTATAATTGTGTTTGTGTGTATAATCTGTATAAGTGTGTTCGTGTGTGTCCATCTCACGCTGCTCGTCTCTGATTGGTCGAGCGTCTCTCGTGTCCGTGAGGCGCCGTTCAGCTGCCGGTCACACACGCGCTCTCTGCTCGGTAATCTGCACCGGGCGAGTGTGTGTGAGTGTGTGTGTGGCGGATGGAGGCGGCGGTGATGGCGGAGCTGGAGCTGCAGAAGCTGCAGGAGCTCGTGCGGAAACTGGAGCTCCAGAACGAGCAGCTGCGGGCGCGCGCAATCACCGCGCCACCGAGCCGAGCCTGCCGGTGCTTCCCGGAGGACGAGCCGTTCCCGTACTTCCGGCCGCATTCCGCCGCGGAGGAAGATGAAGAGGAGGAGGATGATGATAATGAAGAAGAGCTGATGCTGCTGGATCTGGAGACCCTGAGCCCGAGCGCGCAGTCCGAGGAGACCTGGTGAGTGCGCGCGCGCGCGTGTGTGTTATTGTTGTAGGTTATTATGTAGGACTCACACACACATGTAGCTCCAACATTCAGCTGCTATTCTGTTTGTTCTCAATGCTGACTGAAACATTACGAGTGTAACAGTTGTCACACACACACACACACACACACACAGGTATCTTTTTGTGAAGTGTGGGAATATTACAATGGCTTTCAGTTTTCAGACATACACACACAGACAGAAGACACACACACACACACACACACACACTCACTCACTCACTCACTCACACACACGCACAGTCAGTGCCCTAGATAGTCAACAGTTTGAGGATCTGTGAAGATGACAGGCGAGCTAGATTCACTCAGTTCCCTTTAACACACTCACACACACTCACACACACACACACACACACACACACACAGTCTCATATGATGTTTGTATGGAGTCAGTCATTGTGTCTGTGAATATGCAGATGTGTAATATTTGAACACATAAGCTCATGAATATGCAGATGTGTCGGAGGGCAGTGATTGGCCAGTTCTGCTGTATTTCAGTTGTGTCAGATCTACATTTCCTCATCTCCGCTGTGTGCATGTGGCATTGGGAATATGTTGGGGATGAGTGTTACTCTGGAACTACACACACACACACACATACATCATGACTTCTCCATCCGGCTGAGATCATCCACCATCACCTCACGCAGGTGGGTAAGGAATCTTGAGGTGCTCCTGGATGATCAGCTGTTCTTCACATTGCCGACACCGCTCGGTCCTGCAGGTCTGCACTCTTCATCATCATCATCATCATCAGTAGATCAGACGCTTCTCTCAGCTCTGAGTGTGTGCTGTGGTCATGTGAGTGTTGGCCTCGTCCTCCTCTACAGATGCTCCAGAGCGCTGCAGCTCGTCTGCTCTCTTCATCTGTCTGCACTGGTCACCGCTCCAGATCAGATCACTGATGTCTGCTTACAGGACAGCACTGACACTGCACTCGCACCTCCACCTGCTCACACACACACACACTGCAGCCTCACACCTCCACCTGCACACACACACACACACACACACACACACACTGCAGACTCACACCTCCACCTGCTCTCACACACACACACACACACACACAGCAGCCTCACACCTCCACCTGCTCACATACACACACACACACACACACACACCCCCTCATTAAAGAGTGATCATTGTGAGCGGGTCAGCGTCTTCAGTCTTTATATTCAGATGAATTCAGCACAGGAGCAGCTCATCAGGGAGACGCAGTAATTAAAGCAGATTAAACGTGTGTGTCTTATTGACGATCGTCATGAAGAGCAAATCTCAGATTACTGTCGTCTCTGAGGATTGTGTGTTCATGTTGGTGTGTGTGTGTGTGTGTGTGTGTGTGTGTCAACCCTCCTGTTGTTCTCAGGATTCTCCTGTGTTTTATTCTATCCTGTTATCGTCCCCCTTTAACCCTCCTGTTGAGTTATGGGTCAAAAATGACCCAGGCACCGTATTAACAGCAGAATAAATGAAACTGTTTTTATAGGATTGGAGATGTTTTCTGAAATGACCCAACATTAGGAAAAATAAACCCTTTTCTGGTGTCATATTCATGAAGCTGCAGGACACAACAGCTGACCCAGCTCAACTCTGACCCAGCAGCTACAAAACCATTTCTACACCATAAAAGCTGCTGACACACACTAAGACACACTACAACACACACACACCCATACCCACATACACACATGCACACTTCAACACACAACCTAAACACTGACTCACACACACACACACACAAGTGCACAATACAACACATACACAACAGCACACATGCACTCCAACACACACCCATACCCACACACACATGCACACTCCAACACACAACCCAAACACTGACACACACACACACACATGCACACTCCAACACACCCCAAATACTGACACGCACACACACGCACACACACGTACGCTCACTCCAACACACAACCCAAACACTGACACACACACACATGCACACTTCAACACACCCCAAATACTGACACACACACACACGCTCACTCCAACACACACATACACACAAACACATGCACGGCTTCATGGCTATATATATGTGTGTTGAGTATCACTGATGTGTGTGTGTGTGTGTGTGTGTGTGTGTGTGTGTGTGTGTGTGTGTGTGTGTGTGTGTGTGTCTCCTCAGGCTGTATGTGTGTCCGCGGGCTCCTCCGTGGTCCGCTTCTCCTCTGTCTGCTGTTCAGTGGTGTCGACGGGTTCTGGACCAGCAGCAACCCGAGATGGAGACGCCTCGACACTCGCTCTGCCAGTCCGGTACACACACTCCTAATACCACAAACACACACACACACACACACACACACATTATTCGCCTTCAGCCATCAGCTTGTTTACACTGACTGGCCACTGTCTGTGCATGAGGATGAGTGTCTGGAGGTCAGCGGGGTCATCAGGGGTCATCAGGGGTCATCAGTCTGATGTAATGACACCTGCTATTCTGCAGGATTAGAGTAAGGACACAGGGAGTGGTGTGTTAATGCGGCCGTAAATAAACACACACACACACACACACACACACACACTTGTATATCTTTGTGAGGACTTCCCATAGTCGTAATTATTTGTCTACTGTACAGACTGTATTCTAGCCCCAGCCCCAGCCCTAACCCAACCCTCTACAGGAAACGAGCTGCACCTCTACATGTTCAGAATTCTCCTGTCGGTGTGGGTTTCCTCATCGAGATGTGTTTTTAACTCCATGAGGAAAACCACAGAGAGAAGAATTAAGAAAATGTAAGAATGCAGATTGCTGTACTCAGGGTCCCCACAATGTGATGAATACCAGGTGAACACACACACACACACACACACCCTCCGAATAATGCTGCGTCAGGACTGTGTTCTGACCTGTGCAGATGAAGACGTTCACACACACACACACACACACACACACACACACACACACACA
>NC_079440.1:63074538-63112038 GCF_903798145.1 Danio aesculapii
GCTGTGAAACGACCTTTAAAAGGTGCTTCATGCTGGAAACCCCTCCAGTGTGGCTGATCACAGGGCTGTGCAGGTTTGTATTTTGTTTTCTTTTAATAATAAAAACCTTCATTTAAAAACCGCATGACGAGTTTACTTGTGCTGTATTTGACTAATATTTACATTAGTTTGATGATCTGAAACATTAAACTTTCAGAAACATGGAGAAAATAAGAGATCAGTCAGGGGCAAACACTTTTTCACACCACTGTATGTATTTATATATATATCTATATCAATATATATCAATATATATTCCAATAACTACATGTTACTTATCAATATATACACACACACATATATATATATATATATATATAACATATAGGCCTATGTACATATTTAAAATTTCATATGCAAATGGCCATTTCTGCAGTATTTCAGAATATATGTTGCATATATGACACTTTATAAAGAGGAAATCATCAAACCTTCATCATCCTCATCAGGACTGAAACTAAAGATCTGGAGGTGGTGTGTGGGATTGAAGATGGAGGATGAGTTTTTGGGTTTTAACCAAATTTCACACATTTTTAACTATTTACAGGTGCTGAAACACTGCAGTGTGTGTGCGTGTGTGTGTGCGTGCGTGCGTGCGTGCGTGCGTGTGCGTGTGTGTTTATATGATCAATAGATGACGTGAACTCTTTAATCACTGATGCGTATGGACCAATAACTGCACTGATTGTAGACATGTTTAGCTCTTTGGTTCTGTTTATTGGTGATTTCTCCATTCTGCTCTGGAGTCAGGATGTGTTTCAGATGCAGCTCTGTGTTTGTTTATATTCATTCTTCTGCTGATCTATTTACAGGGTGTTTGATGCCTCCTGGAATATTTGTTTCTGACTGATATTTTAATATTGTACTATTGAAATCCAAATAAAGTTTTGTTTGTTTTTATTCTCTCTGTGTGTGTGTGCGTGCGTGCGTGCGTGTGTGTGTGCGTGCGTGCGTGTGTGTTCTAGGAATCTAGACCTCTGATTCAGCTTTACTGAGAGTCTGAGAGAAGTTTCAGAACCGATCTTTTCATTTATTCAGTCAGTCCCATTTATTGGGCTTTTTAGCATCTATAATTTAAGATCAGCTCATGTTTTAATAAGAGTTCAGACGTTTTTACACATCTGAGCAAACTTATTCTGAACTGAAGACTGTGGTGTAGCAGCCAGATAGGATATTACTCTTAAAATAATGCTTATATGTCGATGTTTGTGTAATATTTATCTTCTAAACATAGCTATATAGTTGTAGAACATGTATAAGAGCTATATGTACACATTAACCACATGCCGCTTAGTTTACTCACTCAAAAGAAAAGTTCGGCTGTGTTCTGTTTTGCTGATCATCTGCTGTAATATGAAAATGTTCTGTTTAAATCAAATTTTACATTTGTACTTGTGTAATTATTATGATTATTTAATTATATTATCTTGAAACCAAGAGAAAATTATGAAACGGACAGTTTTATTTATGCGATGACACGTAGTTAATGTAAGCTAGGTGTACTCAATTCAGCTGTTATGTATTAAAATTAAAACAAAACTTTATACATAGCGAGAGAGCATCTAATAATTGATCTGAAATGTTCCGGTTTATAGCAGCTTTCATTTGTACATCTTACACTGTTAATGTTCGGTATGTTTAAGGTCAATAACGTAAATAAAACTTTCCTTCCCATACCGGGAGTCGAACCCGGGCCGCCTGGGTGAAAACCAGGAATCCTAACCGCTAGACCATATGGGAGGACCTATGTAGACGTGCGCCAGATGGCAACTTATACTTCATATGAACATGAATAGACGCTTTTCACAGATTTATTTTTTCAATGCTGTCTGTAATTCACGAACAATCTTTCCTCACAGTCCTGCTTACGAGTTCAGTTTTATTCGGCATTTTCCGATCCTCCTTCAAGTTTTGTCGCGCGCTCAGTGACGTCATTCACAAGCGCCGGCAGTGATCCCTCATCAGTGAGCATGAAGATTTGAGGAGTATTAAAGCGCATTTAGTGGATTTGAGATCGTCAAACCTTCACAATGTGAGTGATTCTGTTTGTGTTGATCATCTCTGGCTCTCGCGCCTCGCCGAAGCGGAATACAGCAGTTTAAATACAGCAGAATACACTGTAATGCCGCGTGTGTGTGTTTGTTTATGTGTGTGTGATGAAGGGCTGATTACTGGAAGTCGCAGCCGAGGAAGTTCTGTCAGTACTGTAAATGCTGGATAGCGGATAATAAACCCGTGAGTGACACACACACACACACACACACACACACACACACACACACACACACACACACACACACACACACTCAGTGCTGGTTCCTCATCAGTGTTTCTCTGCAGAGTGTCGAGTTCCACGAGAGAGGAAAGAACCATAAAGAGAATGTGGCGGCCAAAATACAAGAGGTGAGAGCTCACTATACAGCTCCAGTCTACTGCACACTACGACATAATGCACACTGTAGTGTACACTACTGTATACTGTAAACTACTGCATACTGTAGACTAGTGCATCCTACACAGTGCACACTACGACTAAATGCACACTGTAGAGTACTGTACAGTGTACACTACTGCATACTGTAGATTACTGCATACTGCCTAGTGTACACTACGTTATACTGCACGCTGTAGACTACAGTGCAGTGAACACACTACTGCATACTGTAAACTAATGCATACGATACAGTGCACACTACAACATAATGCACACTGTAGAGTACTGTACAGTGTACAGTACTGCATACTACAGAGCGCACACTTTGACAATGCACACTTTAGAATACTGCACAGTGTACACTACTGCATACTGTAGCCTACTGCATACTGCCCAGTGCACACTACTGTTTATTGTAGTGTTGTGTCCTGCATACTGTAGAATACTGCACAATGCAGACTACGCATCCACTGCATGCGTACTGTAGACTACTGCATACTGTACAATTCACACTGTAGTGTAGTCTACTGTGCACTGTAGTCTACTTCATAGTGCACAATGCAGACTATAGACTACTGTTCACTATAGACTGCAGTATACAGCATATCACACAATGGTGTGCACTGTAGACTACTGCATGCTGCGTAGTGTACACTGTAGTGTAGTGTACTGCAGGTCAGACAGTGGCACACTCCTCCCCCTGCTGGCTGTGTTTAAAGGGGCAGTTCACCTTCACACATACTGGAGATCTTCCAGAACGGCCCACTGCTCAGGGAGGGTCAGGCTGGGTCAGGTCTGCCCGCTGTGCATTATGGGTGTGTGTGTGTGTGCTGATAAGAGTGTGTGTGACGCGCTGCTGTGCAGATTAAGAAGAAGAGTGTGGCGAAGGCCAAGCAGGAGCAGAAGATGTCCAAAGACTTCGCAGCGATGGAGGAAGCGGCTCTGAAGGCGTACGAGGAGGATCTGAAGAGACTCGCCGGACACACCTCAGGTCAGACACACACACACACACACACACACACGCACACACACAGACGGAGACACAAAACTTCCCTCACACACACAAACTTTTTCTCACACACATACTGATGTTCTGCTGTGTGTGTGTGTATGTGTGTGTGTGTGTGTGTGTGTGTGCAGGTGAGAGTGTGTGTTCTGCTAAAGCTCCAGCTGAAGCTCCAGTGAAGAAACAGAAGAAGCTGAAGCCCAGTTCAGTGAAGCCCCGCTCGGACCCCAGCAGCAGCAGCAGCAGCCGGACGCAGGCCTGGGTCAGCGGAACCACAGCCGACGGCCTGCTCTACTACTACAACACACTCACTGCAGGTCAGACACACACACACACACATCTGTGATCTCACTGTGTGTGAGTATGTGTGTGTCTGTGTGTGTGTGTGAGTATGAGTGTGTCTGTATCTGTGTGTGTGTGTGTGTCTGTATCTCTGTGTGTGTTTTATAAGGACATGTGTATGGTCTAGATATAAGAACGTTGAGGTGGTGTATGAGGACATCTGCTGTGTTCTCGTAATTTAAAACTATTCAAATCAAACTGTGTGTGTGTGTGTGTGTGTGTGTGTGTGTGTGTGTGTGTACCTAGAGTCTCAGTGGGAGAAACCAGACGGCTTTGTGGACGAGTGTGTATCATCCACCGCAGGACAAACACAGGTGAAGCTCTGTCTGATGGTGTGTGTGTGTGTGTGTGTGTGTGTGTGTATTCGTGTGTGTATGTGTGTGTGTGTGTGTGTGTGTGTGTGTGTGTGTGTGTGTGTGTGTTTACATGTTTAACCTCGTGTGTACACACAGCAGGAGTCGTCGGGCAGTGCGTGGATGGAGGCTGTGAGTCCTGATGGGTTTACATACTACTACAACACTGAGAGCGGCGGTGAGAAACACTCCTCCTCCTCCTCCTCATCTTCATCATCCTCATAGTTGATCAGTCATGTTCAGCTGTTACTGTACTGTGTGAGTCTCAGTGTCCAGCACAGCGCCTGTGACTGAGAGTCTATAGTTTAATATCAGGGGAAATCTCTTCATCTATGAGCAGTTTTATCAGTGAGCGCATCACCCTGTCTGAGTGTACACATGTACGTCTGCTGGTCTGAGAGAGTCTGATCTCCGTCCTCCTCCAGAGTCCAGCTGGGAGAAGCCAGAGGAGTTGAGTTCAGACGAGGTGTCTCCTCCGGGGGTCGATTCTCCTCGTAAAGAGACGGAGAGCGCAGCGCTGGACGATTCCTGTCCTGCTCAGCCGGAACACACTCCTGAGGAGACAGCAGCAGATAAAGCAGAAGCAGACGACAACACACAGAGCAGCGGCCCCAAGATCAGCTTCAGGGTGAGACACACACACACACACACATATATATATATATATATATATTCATCATTCATTCATTTTCTTTTCGGCTTAGTCCCTTTATTAATCAGGGTTTGCCACAGTGGAATGAACCGCCAACTATTCCAGCATATGTTTTACACAGCGGATGCCCTTCCAGCTGCAACCCAACACTGGGAAACACCCATACACTCTTTCATTCACACTCATACACTATGGCCAGTTTAGTTGATCAGTTCCCCTATAGCACATGTGTTTGGACTGTGGGGGAAACCGGAGCACCCAGAGGAAACCCACACCAACACGGGGAGAACATGCAAACTCCACACAGAAACACCAACTGAACCAGCTGGGACTTGAACTAGCGAACTCCTTAATAATTACGCTACCCACTGCGTCGCAATATATATATATATATATATATATACACAGGGGTGGACAATGAAATTGACAGGCCACAGTAATTCATTAGCCTGGTGTAGGGACTCCTTTAGCGGCCAATACAGCATCAGTTAGACTTGAATGACAGACAGGAGTCCAGCACAGCGGCCAGACAAATTCTGAGCTGCTCTTCTTCAGAAAAGTGTTCAGGTCATTACTGATGCTGCTGGAGGAAAACCTTTCCTGATTCGCTCCTCCAAAACAGCCTAAAGTGCTCAATAATGTTTAGATCTGGGTACTGTGCAGGCCCTTGAGATGTTCAACTTCACTGTCATGTTCATCAGACCGCTCTGTCTCCAGTCCTGCTGTGTGTATCACTGCATTATCATCCTCATACACACCACCGCCTTCAGGATACAATGATTGACCCGTTGGGTCACATGATCCTCCAGGATAGTTGGGTAGTCCTTGGCAGTGACCCAGCAGCTATCTAGCATCAGTATTGGGCCTCGGGAAAGCCATGATATCAAGCCCAAACCATCACTGACCCCCCCATGCTTGACTCTGGGCATCAGCAGTCTGGGTGGGACGCTTCATTGGGGCTTCTCCACACCGTAACTCTCCTGGATGTGGGAAACACAGTGAAGGTGGACTCATCAGAGAACAGTACATGTTCCACATCATCCACAGCACAAGATTATCACTGCTGACACTATTGAAACACACACACACACACACAGACACACACACACACACGCATACAGAGAGACTCAGCCGTGTGTCTGTGTGTGTTTGATCTCTGCACAGAAGAGAAAAGAAGAGCCGACCCAGACCCCAGCAGACGGTGGAGAACAGCAGAGCTCTGATGATGGAGCGAGCGGAGAGCAGAAGCAGGAGGACAGCGGAGTGACGGAGGCTGCGGTGGAGGTGGAGAAAGCTGCAGTGGTGGTGGAGGAGGTGAGGCCGGTGAAGAGAGCCAGAACCACCAATCCATACGGAGCCTGGGAGCAGATCCAGACCCAGCCCGACCCATAGTAAGACCTGCCGTTGTTCTGGCACATAACTAGTCCCACAGCTTCGGTCCCCGACGCCTGAATGAGGCTCATGTCATGGGGGTTATTGAGGGCTATAACTTACCCAAGGCCTCGGGGTGAATTACTGTGTGTGTGTTATTAATTATGTTTGTACTCTGCAATGAGTGTGTGTGTGTGTGTGTGTTATTAACTGTGTGTGTGTGTGTTGTGCAGTGAGAGTGTGGACCTGCAGCTGCCGCAGGTGGAGGTGTGTGTTCAGAGTCCCGCAGCCGCCCCACAGACGTCCCCCCGCAGCTTTAAGGAGCGCAGCATCAGCTCTCTGGGGGCCGACAGCAGCGCCGGCGCCTCCTTCAGGAAGAGGAAGACGGAGAACGGCAAACCCAGGAGCCTGCGGCAGAGGGCCCAGGACGACTAGCGGAACCAACACCGTACTGCCTCAGAATACTCCTGTGAATATCTCCAGGAATTAGACGTGCTTCTAGATGTTACGCTCTGTGTGTGTGTGTGTGTGTGTGTGTGTGTGTGTGTGTGTGTGTGTGTGTGTGTGCGTGTGTGTGTGTGCGTGTGTGTGTGTGCGTGTGTGTGTGTGTGTGCGTGTGCGTGTGCGTGTGCGTGTGTGTGTGTGCGTGTGTGTGTGTGTGTGTGTGTGTGTGTGTGTGTGTGTGTGTCAGGATATTTTCTATCTGGAGAGCCAGTGCCACAGTTTAATGAACACTTCCAGATGAGTTGAGGCTGTGATGGCTCTCCACACTCATTAAACTGATCGATGGCTCCAGTTTGGTCTCTGTATCATCACTCAGCGTCCTCCAGTGTGTTCTGGTCTGCTCTCCTTCCTCATCCTCCCTCATATAGAGTTCATGTTTATGTTTATATCAAATAATTGCGTGTGTGTGAATGATATCTGTGTTTCTGTGCGCGTCTGATAGCCTCCAGCGTCTCCACACCCAGAGCACAGCAAGATACACACATGAAACATTTATTAATGATCACTCAAACAATTCAGGGCTGCATGGTGGCGCAGTGGGCAGCACGTTCACCTCACAGCAAGAAGGTCACTGGTTCGAGTCTCGGCTGGGTCAGTTGGTGTTTCTGTGTGGAGTTTGCATGTTCTCCCCGTGTTGGCGTGGATACCCCCACAGTCCAAACACATGTGCTATAGGGGAACTGATGAACTACATTGGCCGTAGTGTATGAGTGATGGGTGATGGGTTGCAGCTGGAAGGGCATCCACTGTGTAAAACATATGCTGGATAAGTTGGCGGTTCATTCCACTGTGGCGACCCCTGATTAATAAGGCACTAAGCTGAAAAGAAAATGATTGAGTAAAATACAATTACTGTCACACACACACACACACACACACACTAGTACAAAAGTGATTTAGATTCATATGCTAATGTAGCTGGTTTACTCTTCTATCAGCAGCTTTCAGTATTAAACAGGAAAATAAACAGAATGAATGATTAAACACTGTTAAATATGAGATGATTCAGATCAAGCGTTCAGTTCAGTTCCAGTGAGAATGCTGTCTGATATAATCAAGCGTTCACATCACAGGTAGGTTTGATGTAGGAGTTGTTTCTGTTGTTGGGTTAAAACTGAAAATGTTGCCACGGCAATAAGGCTGAAATACTGAATTTACATATATATAGACACATTACATATATACAAATATATAGACACATACAGAATAGATATATTATAATGTATTCTGTAAACGAGAATAGGGATAGTTCGACCAAAAATGAATGTTCTGTCATTGTTTACTCAACTTTAAAACCTTGAACACAAAAGAAGATGTTTTGAAAAATGCTGAATCTTAATTTTTAATATGCAAGTCAATGGTTACAGATTTGCAGCTTTCATCAGAATATCTTCATTAACAGAAGAACGAAGCTCGTATATGTTTGCTGGAAACACTTGAGGGAGAGGTGGGTTATTCTGCCTTTCAAAAACAATAATTTAGGCTAAACATAATCTTGCACAAACTGAATGAGACATGTCAGATATACAGTGAATCAGATATAAAGCCATACAATTACACAAAACAAACAAACAATCAAAAAAGTGTAAAATAAATTAAAAAAGAGCAGCATACAGTGCAGACATCAAACAGAGACTCTGTAAATGCTTAAATAAACCATATTCTTCAAACAAATCCTACATTGTTTATCCCTCTCACACTTAAAGACAATCAATTGAGGAGCTGTTTTCAACATTTTGCATTTGTGAATGAAGAGTTTCAGTGAGTAAATGAGTTTACAGTTTGCAGTTAAGTCATCATCTTTGCTGTCCAAATGTACTGCAAATTTCACAATGTCCAACAAACAGAAGGAATATTGTCCACATCAAACCAGACAGGATTAACCAAATTACAATGAAGAAATGGATGCTCAAGAGTTTCATTATCACTATTGCAGAATTAAATCTCCTTTGCAGGGTAAATATCAGACATTATTTTAAAATGTACTTATTTGTATTTTGGAGGAACAGGAAATGTCAAATATTTGCATCTAATAATTCTAATTAAAAGGTTGGAAAATCTCATTTATTTTAATAGGACCAGGATAGCATTTCTGACACGTTCTAATAACCGTATTTGTACATTTCTTGTCCACCTTCCCTAATTTAATATCCATAATTTTTGGTGTGACAGTGGAATAAACTAGGGTCTATTTTAACATATTATTTAATAGTAAGAGAATACACCTAACTTTCAAATAATCTTTTTGACACAGTTACATTTAAAGATAGTACCAAGCTCACTGCAACTAACAAAACAACCATTCTTATCCAAAATATGCAGCACTGACCTAATACCATTCGCCACCAGTCCTCCAAATAAAGATTTACATTGCATTAATATACAGCGATTGTTCCATAATGACACATTAATAGGACTGAAGTTATGTTTGTGCAGCATTTCCAACACAACAACACCTGCTTATTGACATTGGAAAGATTCAGTGGAACTTTAGATCATTCAGTCACACTGTAAACAAAACTTTATTCCTCCCAGCTTTTTAAAACAGATAAGATGTGATTAAAAGCAATATAAATCCTCATTTGTCTTTATAAATGTTTGCAGCCATTTAAGTTTAAGTACTCCATAATATCACAATCTATAGCCTTTAATCCTCTTAACTATATTCCTTAATTATGTCATGTTTCCTAATATAATGATACGCTTTTCTCCAGATTAAATCATAAATAATTTCATTTATTTCTTTTAACTGTTTGGCTATAATCGATAAGTTGAGGGAGAGTAAACAGTGCGCGCGTTTCCGTTTTGTGTGAACTGCCCCTTTAACACTAGTGATGATGTGCAGCCCTCTAGCGGCCTCACATGCGCACTGCACTCCCTCAACATACCCAGAATGCCTCGCTCTAAACACAACACATCGCCATTTTCCGCGAACGGACGCTTCTCGGCGGAGTAACGTTAACTAGGTCACGAGACTCCCGGAGAAACACTCGTAGCGATCTTCACCGGAGCCACCCGTCCGACCGCGTCGATCCGCCACCGCACAGACCGAAAGCCAATGACCGGATCCGGTTACGCCGCTCGGATGAAGAGTTCCAGCGCGGGCCCGGGCTGAAGAGACGACCCTCGGAGATCCAGACGAGCAGCGACACACACAGGTACACACACACACACTGATATAAACACCTGGAGTTGAACACCTCACTGCAGATGAGGATTCTGCTTTATTCAGCCATCTGTCGCGTTTTTCTCGCTGATTGATTTTCTGCAGATGTTTAGCGGAATGTTCAAGTTGCTCTGACGCTGTTAGCGCCACGTGACTGTAGCGTTTTATCTGCATGTAATGTGTTGTTATTGTTAGTTCAGTCTCTGTCCTGTCTTGAGCAGGTGTATGGAACACCTGTAGGACACACTCCCCCCTCTCCACACGCACCACACACTTTACTATGGAGCCAGATATATTATATAATTATACACCATCACAGCAGCACAGTTTACACTAATGTTACAGTATTTATTACAGTATACTACAGTGTTCTGCAGCATTCATTAATAAAGGGTCAGAACTTCACTCTGGGGTTCAAAAACATCTTATAAACAGTGTTGTGTGGATATCCTCCAGACATCAGCAAATAACAGATGAAAGAAGCGTGTCGCATAGGCTACATTATTATTATTATTATTTATTTTTATAAAGGGATCAGGTGCTCCACAGTAGTTACCAAGTAGTTTTATCACAAGTGTTGTGTTTCTCTTGTGTTCTGTCGATGAACTTACCATCATTTCACTGCAGCGATTACATGGCAGCGGACATTATTAATATTCTCCTGGATGTTGTATAAGTGTGCTGGTGTGTGTATCTGACTTTATATAACACATGAACACATTTATACACATCGCTAGGCCTGTATATAATCTTTATTAGCGCTGTTAAACACATGATCGCGTTCAAAAATAGTTTGTATTATGGGATGTTAACTGTGTTCAGGGTATACTGCAGTTTGGACCAGTCAAGGTTTTAAAGGGTTTTAAGGTTTTAAAAGCGCCAACATGTTCTGTAAAACCGTTCCTAAGTTATGTGCAGGTTTTTTTAGGACAACAGTATCGCCAGCAGAACTAAATATCCAGAGATGCTGTTTTAAATGATAAAGAAATCAGTGTTTAAATCTAATGACGACAGCAGCCTGACATGTTTACTGCTCCAAAATATGGTAAATGTTTCTCACAGTATAATATATTGTGTTCAAAGGGGGAATAAGGGTGTAGTTTTTTCAGGGTCTCCACGGGGTCTTAAAATATCTTACATTTATAAAAACTAAATATAAGGCTTTTAGAAAATCCTCTGAAATATGCTGTTGTGGATCTTAAACTGGTCATCATTTTAGCTAATTGTCCATGTTAAGCTGTAGCCAATCAGAACAACCAACAAATCCATCAACAAACAAACAACATTAAACAACATTAACTTTTATGAAGTATTCAGCGGTCTGGTTTAATTCTCTTCATTACTATAACAGTTGTTCTCCAGGTTTTTATGCATGTTGTGCATAAATGTTGTTTATTCCAGCTTTTAAAACTTCGAGATGTTCTGATCGTCTTTAATTTGGTTTAATCTACATTACATTTGTGAGAAATGTTCTGTTTTAGTTTGATCTTCTGAAGACTTTTAGATTAGTGTCTCATTGTGAGTGTCGGTCAAATAAACAACACCAATAAAGCACTGTTATTTATTTATTTATGAAGCATTTTCTAGAAGTGTAAGGTGTAGTTGCCCTGAAAGTAAATATTAACCTTGATTTAGAGAATTCAGAAAATATTTTACTGAACATTAGCAAACGAAGTGACATCTTAAATCATTTAATTTATTTTATACATGAGTTTTGTTTATTATAGCTTATAAACCTGTCTTTTTGTAAAGAAAGGTTGTGCTAATAACGTGTATGTAGATAATTATATATTGCTTGTTTTGACACATTATTAAAAAAGAAATAACTGGATTTTAATTTGGCGAGTAAAAAAATCTCCTGGTTATTACAGGAAATGGTTAGCGTTCTGAAACCTCATTGATAATGGTCTTACAAAGTCTTAAATCTGACATGATGAAACCTGCAGGAACTGTGTTTTACCCAGACATTTAAAGAGAAGATATTGTAGAGCCGTGATCACCATACCGTCAAACCATCAAACCGTCAAACCGTGATATGTTTATCCAAGGTTATCGTATCGTCAGAATCTTATACCGGTTTGATGAATTGAATAAATGTTGATTACACGTCACCTTTTCCTCCCTTTTTCAGCCAGTTTTGTGAACGTTCGCCCCTGTATCTCCCCTAAAGCTGTTCTGCATTTCTTATTTTGGCCCATTTAAACAATTATAAACAATCTAAAACACAAAGATTCTGATGTTCTGATAGCGATTCCTATGTAGAACCACTTCCTGCCCTTCATCTGAGTCTCATCATCAGTGACGTCATGTGAAAACAGCCCATACACACACTGTGTTGTTGTGAATTGTGTTTGTGTATTTATATGTGTGTTGTGAATGTATGAACTGTGTGTTGTAGATGTGAATTGTGCTGTGCATGTGTGTGTTTGATTTATCAGCACTCTGTTAATAAACTCTGTGTACTAGGAGGAGTCCACAGCAGAAGATAAACAGAGATTTGGCATAAGAGTTATCTATAATGCAGCTCTCTGATGATGATGATGATGATGATGATGATGAAGTCCTCACTGAACATCTTTATAATGAGTAAAGGTCAATTAATCTAATAGGCTGCGTCCCATATCATCTAGTAATCGAGTATGTACTACATTTGAACTAGTTCACTACACGACTGTTAGAGTAGTGTGTGCTGTATAGTATGAATGCAGTTCAGATGTACTTCATCCGTCATTATCATGTGACCTTCCCGCCTCAGTTGCGTTGGTTCACTCCCATTCATGAATTCTCTCGCGGTGCATTATGGGATAGCGTAGTGTCCATCAGATGCGCACTATATAATCTCGCTGGTAGTAGTAGGTCATCTAGATACATCTCGTATACTGTTTGACAATACATACTGCTCTGCTGCTGTTTTAGTGTACTGTATAGTATGGAAGGATGTGATTTGTGATTTGGGACGCAGCCATAGCTTCAGTTGGTAAGCCAGTCGTTACTGTTCCTCCAGAAGCTGTTAATGAGGCTAACTTTGGGTTTGATGGACTCTTGTGTTCTGCTGAATGGATTCAGGTGGGTTTGTGTTGACCTTATTCTGCGATGGAAACAGATTCTGATTGATTTAGAGCTTCAGATTCAGTCGTTTACATGAGAACGACTATTCTTAATTAACAATAATTAATGATCAAACTTTACTCTACAAACTAGTGTGTTCAAGACTAGACATAAACACTAGAATAATAACATAGGAGAATATCAGGTAACATCAGCACCAGCTGTTTAATGTCTATACATCAGGGGAAGTGAATGAGAGCTGACGTCTGGAGCCATCCGCTCGAGAGAGAGAGAGAGTGTGTGTGTGTGTGTGTGTGAATAAGGTGAACAGGAGGGATGTTACTGTGGATCATGCAGCAGGTGGATGCAGATTTCTCTCTTATTAATATCATTATCTGTAGACTGTTTCTCAGGCTTGACTCATAAAGGGTGTGTTCACATGTCATTTGTGTAGCCGGTGTGTGAGTGTGTGTGAATGTTGCTGTTAGTCATCATGTTTTGTTTGATGAATGAGCTCTACTGTAATAGCACACAACTAAACTGGAAAAACTGGGACTGAAAAAGTGTGTGTGCGTGTGTGTGCGTGTGTGTGTGTGTGTGTGTGTGTGTGTGCGTGTGTGTGTAACTGATGCTAAACACTGAACTCAGATTTAGGGATGGGTGATATGGACTTGTATGTATTAGGGTTGGGCGATGTCGGCCAATATGGCGTTGTAGGATGTCTACTATGAAACATGGCGATGGACGATGTTATCATCATCATTGGGTGGCGGCGAATTAATGATTTATGAATAATTAATTAATTCATAGCTAATTAATTATTTGTAGCCTGCCCTTTCAACTAGCTGACCTGCATGGTCTTAGTTTTACCCATAACCAGATCATAAATAAATGAGGATAAGTTACACACAGATGACCACCTGTCCGTCACTGTTCCTGCAGGACTCTGGCATGAGTAGGCAGAGTGATCTGTGTCAGTATAATGGCGTCCACATACTTGCTTGGTAAAAAAGCTGCACAACCAACAGGAACCAACCAACAGTATCTGAGGTTTAGCTAACATGACTGAGTACAAGCGAAAGACTGAAGCGGTGTACTGACGCTGTAACACGTTACCTGATAGATTCAGAAGACTGAAGAGTCGTCAGATAGAGACAAGATTAATTAAACATCACGTTTAACAACTACAGTGAGACGCCGTCCAGCCGGACATGCTTGATAAGCTGCCCAACGTGCACCGCTCTCTGGGGTTTAGTGCTCAAAGCACCGCTGACTGCTGGAGCTCAGACATGCACATATGCTGCAGCGTGTGTGTGTGTGTGTGTGTGTGTGTGTGTGTGTGTGTGTGTGTGTGGTCATGTGAATGATGAAACACTCTTAATTAATGAAAGAGGAATGCAACAATGCAGCAGCTTTAGAAAGCTGTTTGGTTATCTTGAGCGTATACTCTACAACAGTGTAAAAGGATGGTAATATTGGTAATGAAGCACACAGACGGTTCTGAAATATATTTGGGCGGCCGTTAATATACCCGGGGGCCAACCCAAGCAAAGTCTGTGTGGGAACTGATGAAGCTGCAGTGTGATTGTTGTCTTCTGTGATGTTGATCAGTGTGCTGAATCTGAGCCGTGTTCCTCCAGAATGAAGCGCGGTCAGCAGCGTGTGGATGAAGCCGAGCCTGGCGGTGGCCCCGGGGCCCCTGAGCTCTGCAAGCGGCTGCGCTGTGAGGACTGTGAGGACTCTGAGGACGGAGACGGGCCTGTGGACTGGGGTCAACTGCCCCAGGAGATCCTGCTGCAGATCCTGCAGTACCTGCCGCTGCTGGACCGGGCGATCGCCTCGCAGGTGTGCCGCCGCTGGAACCAGGCCTTCCACATGCCGGAGCTCTGGAGGTGCTTCGAGTTTGAGCTCAACCAGCCGGCCAGCTCTTACCTGCAGGCCACACACCCCGAGCTGATCAAGCAGATCATCAAACGCCACGCCAACCACCTGCAGTACGTCAGCTTCAAGGTGAGAGCACACACACACTCACAGGCACACACACACACACACACACACACACACACACACACACGCGCACACACACACACACACACACACACACACACACACACCAAGGTTATTATTCATTTATTTTCTTTTCGGCTTAGTCCCTTTATTAATCAGGGGTCGCCACAGTGGAATGAACCGCCAACTTATCCAGCATATGTTTTACACAGCGGATGCCCTTCCAGCTGCAACCCATCTCTGGGAAACATCCACACACACTCATTCATTACGGACAATTTAGCCTACCCAATTCCCCTATAGTGCATGTGTTTGGACTGTGGGGGAAACCGGAGCACCCGGAGGAAACTCACACCAACACGGAGAGAACATGCAAACTCCACACAGAAACACCAACTGACCCAGCTGAGACTCGAACCAACGACCTTCTTGCTGTGAGGTGAATGTGCTACCCACTGCGCCACCGCGTCGCCTGGTTGAGTTCTTATTAGAATGTAGAAATGATTAGAATCATTATGTAGAAAATGTAGAAAAAAAAAGAAAACTAATAAAAACTAAACTAAACTGAGCAATTTCAAAATATAAAGACTAGAAAATCTGCCTGAAACTCATTAAAACTGCCTTCAAACTGAGCCAAAACTACATAAAAACTAATGAAAAATCTAAAACTATTATAACCTTGACTCTCACACACACATATTGAGCTTACACAACTTACGCTCACTCTTGTGCACTCGTGTGTGTGTGTGTGTGTGCATGTGTGTGTGTGTGTGTGTGTGCGTGCGTGCGTGTGTGTGTGTGTTCAGGTGGACAGCAGCACTGAGTCTGCAGAGGCAGCGTGTGATATTCTCTCTCAGCTGGTCAACTGCTCTCTGAAGACTCTGGGACTCATCTCCACCGCACGACCCTCCTTCATGGAGCTGCCCAAAGTACGATACACACACACACACACACACACACACACACAATTATCTATCTTATAATTACATATTATCATAATATATTCAAAGCTAAGGCATGGTCTGTTGTTAAGTGATTACAGCCGTTGACAGAATGAACTTCAGTGGGATTCTGAAGGGTCAGTTCACACAAAACTGAAAGTGGAGTATTTATTGACTCTCCCTTAAGTGTTTCCAAACCTCTGAGTTTCTTTCTTCTGTGGAATAATAAAGAAGATATTTCAAAGAATGCTGAAAACCTGTAACCATTGACGTCCACAGTATTTGTGTTTCCTACAGTGGAAGCTGTATGAGGAGTGCTGGATCTGTGTTTAGTGTCATTCCTGTGATGGCTGATATTAATGTGCTGTTGTGTTCAGTCTCACTTCATCTCTGCGCTGACGGTGGTGTTCGTCAACTCCAAATCTCTGTCCTCGCTGAAGATCGACGACACGCCGGTGGACGACCCCTCGCTGAAGGTGCTGGTGGCCAATAACAGCGACACACTGAAGCTGCTGAAGATGAGCAGCTGTCCACACGTGTCTCCCGCAGGTACCTACTGTTAATCATCTGCTCGAAATATCTGAACATTTACTACTGAAGGCAAAATGATTCATTATTATCAGAAGTATTCCTCAGTGATGTTGAACAGAGCGAGCACATCTGCACAGGATTTCCTCCAGTGTTTAGTCTCTGGAGAAAGTTTGGCTGGAATAAAAGCAGTTGTCCAACAACTCGCCTGATGAAGCGAGTGAAGCCTTTAAATGTCACTGAAAGCTGAATACTCGTGTCTGGAAGAATATCTAGTCTAATATTAAGTGCAGTCATCATCAGAAATCATTTATTAAAGCTCGGCCTGTCACAATCATCTATATACCGACTTATCCTGCAATACTTGCAGATGACCCCAGTCATTTTTGCGATTGCAATTAAAATACGCTAATAACATTGAAGCTATTTTACAAAGACATTTACGGTCTCCCTCACCGGTGTCAACGTTTATAATTGGACATTTACCTAATAGGACATTTAATAGTGTATGTTAGAGCCAGTTATGCATAATTTATATGAGATTAATTTAGTTTAAAAGGTTAAAACATGGTGAAAATAGATATTGAAATATATTAGGAATTCATAGTGATTGTATTATCTAAATTATGCAGAATTTAATTATTTATACAATTTAAAAACTTTTACTTTGGTATTTTTAGCTCATATATATATATATATTAGTTAATACGTCATGAGGTCTTTATTTACAGAGTTTTTTGACTGTGTTATACTAAGTCTATTGTACCAATGTATTTTTGTTTGCATTTCTTCAGTAAACCTTTTTAAAGGAAGATTCGGTCTTACTCGTGTTTTTTCAAATACTGGTTGTGGGAATAGAAGCTGCAATAGGTGGTACATGAGGATGTGCATGAAAGGTGTGCCACTACAGTGAATATAACAGAACACTGAACTTTTTAACATCAAATTATAGAATCTAAATCACCTTAAGAATGAGAAGCGTTATGGCTATTTGCATTATTATGTTGTTATACAATAATTATATAATCAGTGACATTAATTATCTCAAAATAACACTAATATAGCTTCTTACAACAATTTCAACCAAATATCACACCCCAAAAACGACTTATCGTGACAGGCCTAATTAAAACTATTGTTTACGAATGTTAGAGGTGCTGTATGTGTGTGTTTGACATCATAAAAACAGCATCATATGTGTGCAGATATTCAGAAACATGCTCAGTGAACATTCATGATTATCTGAGAAACAATGCTGGAGTCAGATATTCTGCTGTGATCATGTGTGTTACGTGTCAGAGCGTCTGTCTGTGTTTTGGTCATTTAACCCAGTGTTTCCCAACCCTGTTCCTGAAGGCACACCAACAGTACACATTTTCAACCTCTCCCTAATCAAACACACCTGAATCAACTCATCTGAACATAAGAAGAGTCCAAAATGGGTCAGATAATGGAGACATCCAAAATATGTGCTGTTAGTGTGCCTCCAGGAACAGGGTTGGGAAACACTGATTTAACCCACCCAATACCAGTTTAGCCAATTATATTTCAGCACCCCGGGTTGCCAGATGGTGGAAAACAGCGTATTTCATTCAGTCAGGAAGACTCTTTAAGCATGCGTCTGTGACTGAAATGCGCCCTCCGGTGGACAGTAGCAGACTCTGAAATGAGACGCAGATTCAGGGTTCCACATGAGGTTATTAATGAGCAAATAATATAAATATTAGAGTGTAAACATTAGGTGAGCAGGTCTCATTGTAACCGCGTGTCCTAACAACACGCTACATGATGAGATACACAGTGATGAGCATTAGGGCTGTTTACACCAGATGAAACACCACAGAAGTGTAAATCCAGCCATTCAGAAGCACAGAATAGTGCACTCACTGCACTCCAGCACAACGCTCAGCTTTATAATCTAATGAACACATATTAAAGCTCTTGAACATGATGAACTGTAGATGCTGAATCACTGATGTGTGTTGCTTTGCTCTGAGTCTCAGTTCTAGAGTTCAGTTTCAGACGCTTTATTGTATTCTCCAGATCTGAGCTGAACTCTCTGCTGCTGCTTTCAGTAAATGGTGATAAACATCATGTCAAACATCATTCAGACTCACATTATGAGCATTTAACACTGAATAAAGCACATGAGCTGCAGCTGAGCTGATCAGTTTTCTGCTGTTCATCTGTCAGAAATTGAAGCCGTTTCTAATATTTTCATTCGAGGTGTTGGTTAGGATGAAAACTCCGTTTAATATGGAGAATATTCCTCTATCGGGTGCTGCTGCTTTTATATATTAAACACTATTCTAATCACTCGCTCCTGTCCACAATCTGGCAACCTGCGCTTGCGTTTGTTTTGATCCAGGAGTGAAATATCTAGTTCAACCACTGGGTGTCAAACCTACACACTGCACCTTTAATTAAACAATAAAACAGCCTGGTCTCTGCCAAACAGCTCTTCTGAGATATTTCTAAAAGAGTTAAAGATGTGTTGACTTCAGCTGTACAGCCACAATGAACAGTAATATTAATATTACAGTAATAGTAATATGGTTTAATCCACAATAATGCTCAGATCTACTCCTGCAACACACTGAAGTGTGTGTAAACAGCAGGATTCAGCAGAGAAATGACCAAACATCACCATATAGACGCTTCACTAACATGACGAGTCTGCAGACGTTTCTAAAAGCAGCTTAAGGACACCGCATTCCTAACAGGTGTGTGTGTGTGTGTGTGTGTGTGTGTGCAGGTATCCTGTGTGTGGCGGATCAGTGTCACGGTCTGCGTGAGTTAGCGCTCAACTATCACCTGCTGAGCGATGATCTTCTGCTAGCGCTGTCGTCGGAGCGTCACGTTCACCTGGAGCACCTGCGCATCGATGTGGTGAGCGAGAACCCGGGCCAGCACTTCCACTCCATCAAGAAGAGCAGCTGGGACGCCATGGTGCGCCACTCGCCCAAGTTCAACCTGGTGATGTACTTCTTCCTGTACGAGGACGAGTTTGGGCCCTTCTTCCAGCACGAGGTGCCGGTGACGCACCTGTACTTCGGCCGCTCCGTCAGTAAGGAGGTGCTGGGGCGCGTGGGGCTGACGTGCCCGCGGCTGGTGGAGCTGGTGGTGTGCGCTAACGGGCTGCGGCCGCTGGATGAGGAGCTGATCCGGATGGCGGAGCGCTGTCGTCAGCTGTCGGCCGTGGGGCTGGGCGAGTGCGAGGTGTCCTGCAGCGCCTTCGTGGAGTTCGTGAAGATGTGCGGCGGCCGGCTCTCGCAGCTCTCCATCATGGAGGAGGTGCTGGTGCCCGACAGCAGGTACGGCCTGGACGACATACACTGGGAGGTGTCCAAACACCTGGGCCGGGTCTGGTTCCCTGATATGATGCCCACCTGGTAGACCCACGGTCTGGAGCTTCAGCAGCCAGCACACACTGAAGGAACTGTGTGTGTGTGTGTGTGCGCGTGCGTGCGTGAGTGCATGTGTATGAATGTGTGTCTATGCATCTGTGTGCGTGCTTGAGTGTATGTGTGTGTGTGCGCTACGTCTGCATGTATGAGTGTGTGTGTGCTGTGTGTTGGCTCTGGATCTGCTCTGAGGCCCGTCTCCTGATCATCTTCAGCACGTTTATCAGTGAAGTTCTGATCTTCTGTCTGCGGTTCTTCATTCTGGATGTGTGTGAGGATGAGGATGGAGACGCTTCTTCTGAATGGAGCGTCCGGCGTGCTGCATTTGTGTGTGTGGACACACATATGGACAGACGCGTGCGCAGGCGGGCTCTGTTCAGATCATTTCCTCCTGCACTTTATAGAGCTGTATTTGAGAGATGTATGTATGAGACAGTGTGGATGTTCCTCCTGATGATCGCTCTGTCTTGTGTTGGTGATTAGGCTGTGAGCTCCTCATGTTGATCTGTCAGTGTGAGGAGCTGTCGATGTCCTGACAGTGTAACAGGGCTCTACATGGTTCTGTTGTTGTTTTGGAATAAATCTGCTGATGTCTCTACAGGTTCTGCTTCACACTCATGCTTTAATGGAGACCCAGGGCTGACGGCTGGGGAGAGTTTTATCCTGCTAGGGCCTGAGTGTCCTCATACGTGATCAGCACACTGGAGCTCTTCAGTGGCTGTTTAAGATACTGTAATGTTTTATATTCTGTTCCAGACATGCAGTGTGATCCTGCAACTGTTCTGCAGCATATCACATGTCCCAAACTCTATTTTTAACAGTCCAGAATGGGGGAAACGTGTTGTTTTTACTCTCTGATAGTCAAAGCAAGTTAAAAAAAAATCTGTGTTATTAATGCATCTAAAACCTTGAGGAAAAAGTGTTTTATTTAAATTGGGACCACGAGTCCACATATACGGACAGCATTTATCTCTAAAAGTACATCATCTCAAAGGATGATGCTTACAGTTTTATTCTAATTAGGTTCTAATAAGCCCAAATAGCAAAGAGAAATAGAAAATGCATATTAAAAAACACCTTGAGAGGTTAATGTTTACACACACACACACACACACACACACACACACACACACACACACTCACTAGACTGCCCGATGGGCCAGTGTGTGAGACGCTTGGGACAGTAGACGGATCATTGCTGGCCTGTTTGGGGACACCTTTTGTTAAATAATTCTGAACTGCAGTAAAACACCTTCACATTTTCTGCTCTATTTCTTTTGTTTGCAGAGTTTTGCTCATTATACATTAATTAACATCTATTTAAATATTATTTATAATCATTCATTCATTTTCTTTTCAGCTTACTCCCTTTATTAATCAGGGGTCACCACAGCGGAATGAACCGCCAACTATTCCAGCATATGTTTTACACAGCGGATGCCCTTCCAGCTGCAACCCATCACTGGAAAACACCCATACACACTCATTCACACACACACACACTCATACACTACGGCCAGTTTAGTTGATCAGTTCCCCTATAGCGCACGAAACACACACCAACACGGGAGAACATGCAAACTCCAACTGACCCAGCTGGGACTCGAACCAGCGACCTTCTTGCTGTGAGGCAATCATGCTACACTGATCAGACCAGCAGAACAAAATCCTTAGTGTTGAACCCTGCACACACTGTTAATTCACTAAAGATGAGTGTTTCATCATCTGCTCTTTCCTTTTGTAAGCGTGTGTGTAAGAGTGTGTAACATCTTCACATTAAAATGAAACTCAGAGTTTCCAGACAGAACATCATCATCAAACAGAGCAGAGATGAAGAGCGACCGAACCATCAGCTGCAGATCCACATCATGATGACCACGTGTGTTTATCAGTCTAGTGTGTGTGTGTGTGTGTGTGTGTGAGAGTACTGTATGTGTTTGAGTGTGTGAGACTGTCTGTGTTTTTCTGTGTGTGTGTGTGTGTGTGTATGAGATGGTGTGTGTGTATTTAAAAGGGGTTCAGTTTGTGTATGTCAGAGTGTCTCTGTGTTAGGCATGGGATGATAACTGTTCAGGGTATACCCCGGTTTGGAAAAGGTTTTAAAACCACCAAAGTTTTCTGTAATACCGTTCCTAAAGTATGTGTATGATTTTTAGTTATGTTTTGTTTTAATATTTTTAGGACAGCAGGATCTCCAGCAGAAGAATATTCACAGATGTCCATTTAAATAGTAAAGAAATCTAATGAAGACAGCAGAAGTCAGTGATTGATTAGAGTTATCTAGCCGGACATGTTTACTGCTCCACAATATCAGAAATGTCTCTCTAAATAAAATATATTGTGTTTAAAGAGGAAACAGTTTGAGCTTTTTTACCCAGACATTTAAAAAGAGCTTATTGTAGAGCAGTGAGCACAATACTGTCACACCGGGATACTTTTACACAAGGTTATCACACCGTCAGAATCTTATACCGGCACATGCCGAGTGTATATAAGACAGGTGTGGGTGTGTGAGAGTTTGTGTGTATCTGTCTGTGACTGAGACCGTGTGTGTGTGTGTGATTAAGAGCAGCAGCTCAAAGCAAACACACAGCTACAGTCTATTTGATGTGTTTTCAGACACTAATGATAAGACTCGTGTGTGTGTGTGTGAATATGAACACAGATGAAGGATATTGAACGTGTGTGTATCAGCGGCTCTGTGGTCGGTGTTTTAACACACACATTTGTTTATTTTAGCGGATATACCGACAGCCTGGCCGTTTTCTATCGAGTGTGTGTTTTGATGAGCTCCTGGATATTCCTGAGCTGATCTGTGAGGGTGAATCTTCATTGATCAGCTCGTCTCTGTCAGTCTGCCGTGCTCTCGGTGTTTCGCCCTCCTGCAGCATTTATTCAGCAAGAAAACACACGGATCCGTGAAATGCAGGAGCTCTGACGTCATCGGACGGTCAACCAGCACGCAGAGCGACGCGCGCCGCCATTGGCCGCCGAGCGAGAGAACGGCTTTTCTCTGCGCAGATTAGGAAACCGAGCGCCGTGAGCTCGAAGGCGCGCCCTTCCAGCGACATCTTGGCTCAAAGCGCGCGATGAGCGTGAGCGGAAACATCCGGGGCTCCGCGCGCACCTCGGCGGCCATTGCGGCTCTCCGTCCCGCAGCTTCATAACCTTGAGAGGGCGGAGCGAGCGGCGCTGAACCGGAGCAGGAGGAGAAACACTGAGGCAACGGAGAGCTGCAGAAAACCGTTAGTCGGGCAGCGCCGCTTTCTATCACCGAGCCGCTGGAACGGAGGATCAGGGCGTGAACCGAGGCGTCTAACGGACAGTCATGCGCGCCGTCCGAGCGGAACCGGAGCCGCAGCAGCTCTGAGCGCGTTTTCTTCAGGATCCTGCGAGGCGCATCAGCGCGTTTTTCCCGCGGCCGCTCGCGTCACTTTGACATTAATATCAGAAACCGGAGATCTGATTCCCCATCACCAACCGACCGACCTACCGACCGCCGCGGAAACGGACATCTCCGGTGGTCGTCGACGGGAATCCGGGGATTTGCGGGTGTCGCGGGGCGGAGGGCGAAAAGCATCGGATTGTGAGGGAATCTTCGGCTCTCCGGTAACGGGAGTATGGCTGACGACGACGTGCTGTTCGAGGATGTGTACGAGCTCTGCGAGGTGATCGGGAAGTGAGTAATCGATGAGGATGATCAATCATTCCTGCTCTGCCGCTTCACTCTTTGTCTCGCGTCTGTTTGACGTTTTATTGCGTGGAGCTTCAGCTGACCGTGTGTGTGTGTGTGTGTGTGTGTGTGTGTGCGTGTGTGTGATATTCATTGATCAGTAACTCCTCATCTGATCATCAGTACTCGGCTCGTAAACCTGATTATGTCCTGATCATCTTCACTGCCCAGCGCGGGTGAGCCTCCATCATGACAGCGGCTCTGGAGGAGGGATGAGCGCTGGGCCTGCGTGTGTGTGTGAGAGAGCGTGTGTATCTGTGTGTATGAGACAGTGTGTGTACGATATTGTGTGTGTGTGTGTTATTGAGTTCTGTCTTTGCTTCAGACAGTGATTTTGCTCAGTTTGGATTTCAGCTCATTCATTTAGTCTTTTATTCCATTCAGATGAATGAACATGTGCTGATGAATGACTGCAACACACACACACACACACACACACACACACACACACACACACACACACACACACACGCACACACACACACAGTCCTGTAGAAGAGAGGCTTTAGTCTTCTTTAACAGTGGATCTTCTTCTGCAGGTGTGTGTGTGTGTGTGTGTGTGTGTGTATCTGGGTCAGTGTTTACTGTATAATTGACCCTCGCTGCTGTCTGTCAGTGTTGAATGGACACTTCACAACACTCATATTTACACACTTGAGTGTTTTGTGTCTCAGGTTTTCAGCACTGGGTTTGGGTGTGTGTGTGTGTGTGTGTGTGTGTGTGTTGGTCATCTCTGTTGTCTGTTGGTTTGTGTTGATTAAAGTTGACTGAAGTTGTTGATAATAAGAGTCTTCTAGCTCATCTGAGCAGCTCCAGCATTACTGATGTGACATTAACAGTACTAACTTGAACATTCACTGAGTGTGTGTGTGTGTGTGTGTGTGTGTGTGTGTGTGTGTTAACACTACAGTACATTGAAACTGTGCGATTAATGGAAAAGTAATGGTAATTGACGTTCAGAACCTATAATCGATCACGTTTCTCCAGGTCAGTTGTTCAGTGAGCTTCCCTGGTGTGTGTGTGTGTGTGTGTGGATTATCTTACTATCTTATTCTGACATGATGAAGTGTGCCACACTCCTGCTTATGAGTGAAGGTCCCGGCTGCAGTACCAGTCATAAAGCCCGCCTCCTCCATGTTAATGAAGGAGCCCAAATAAAAGCATGAATCAGACCTCCAGTAAAATGTGCTGAAAGATGGTTCTGGTCAGCTGATGGAGCTGCAGATCTTCATCTCTGGAAACTCTGTGTTTTAGCCAGCACTGTAATGCTGTAGAAACGGGGCGTGGCTTCATGATTGACAGCTGTGATTGACAGCTCCTCTAAACAGAGCGTCGGAGCTTCAGGAGGAGATTGAAGTGTTATTATTCCACTTGTGTGTTATTTCACCATGGTAAAATGAGTTGTTGAGCAGTAAACTACTGTCTGACCTACAGGATCTGCTGGATCTGTTTATTCAGTAAGGTCAGGGCTTCATCAGGTTTCATTAGTGTACAGTATTTCCCGCATGGTAAATCGTCATCTATACTGTGTTTATTTGGGTCGTGTTGATTAATCAAGAATAAAAACCTTCCTAGATTGTGTATGTGTTGTTTATATGTTATTGTTCATATTTTACTAATATTAGTTCTTCACCGCCCTTTCATACAGTGCAGATGTGGGCGGTCAGAGGAGCAGTTCGGGGGCGGGGTCGATTTGAGCTACAAGCGTTTGGTTGGGAGCTTGATTCTGTGACTCCGCCTCTGGCTCCATCAGGTCGTCTCTTCTGAGCATGCCCATGCTCCAGTTTCAGCAGAGTTTAGGGACCCGTCATGAGGGGTTTCGCCATCAAAGTGTTCAGTGGGAAAAGGTGCTGTCGAGCCCATATTTATTAGTCATTGGACATTAGCCTGCTGCCAAGCGCACACGTACGGTCCGGTGCAGCCTTCACCTCTCAAAAACTGTAACCACACGTCACAATGACACGAAGTACAAGCTTTGTGATTGGTCGGTTTGGTAGCGGTGATGAGGGTGGGCGGCGCAGAGAGCTTTCTTAGAAACACCTTCACTATTCTGGTGAAAACCATTATGCCATGGCAGTGTTGGTAATCTAATGGAACTGCCCATATATGAGTCTGCAGAGCTGATTAATGACACACCTGAGGATGAGGAGGATGATGATGAAGGGTATGATGATTATAATGCGGATCATGAGGATGATGATAAGAGTGTGATAATGATGAAGAGTATGATGATTGTGAAGATGAGGAGGATGATGATGAAGGGTATGATAATTATAATGAGGATCATGAGGATAATGGTGGTGATGATGATGAGAATGATGAAGAGTATGATGATTAAAATGAGGATGATGATGATGATGATGAGAATGATGAAGAGTATGATGATTAAAATGAGGATGATGATGATGATAAGAATGACGAAGAGTATGATGATTATAATGAGGATGATGATGAGGATGATGAGAATGATGAAGAGTATGATGATTAAAATGAGGATGATGATGATAAGAATGACGAAGAGTATGATGATTATAATGAGGATGATGATGATAAGAATGATGAAGAGTATGATGATTATGATGAAGTGTATGATCATAATGAGGATGATGATGATGATGATGATGAAGAGTATGATGATTATAATGAGGATGATTATGATGATGATGATGAAGTGTATGATCATAATGAGGATGATGATGATGATGATGAAGAGTATGATGATTATGATGAGGATGATGATGATGAAGAGTGTGACATGGCAGTGTTGGTAATCAAATGGAACTGCCCATATATGAGTCTGCAGAGCTGATTAATGACACACCTGAGGATGAGGAGGATGATGATGATGAGTATGATGATTATAATGCGGATCATGAGGATGATGATGAAGAGTATGATAATTATAATGAGGATGATGATGATGATGATGAAGAGTATGATGATTATAATGAGGATGATGATGATGATGAAGAGTATGATGAATATAATGAGAATGATGATGATGATGATGAAGAGTATGATGATTATAATGATGATGATGATGATGAGAATGATGAAGAGTATGATGATTATAATGATGATGAAGAGTATGATGATTATAATGAGGATGATGATGATGATGAAGAGTATGATGAATATAATGAGGATGATGATGATGAAGAAGAGTATGATGATTATAATGAGGATGATGATGATGATGAAGAGTATGATGAATATATTGAGAATGATGATGATGAACAGTATGATGATTATAATGATGGTGATGATGATGATGAAGAGTATGATGATTATAATGATGGTGATGATGATGAGAATGATGAAGAGTATGATGATCATAATGAGGATGATGATGATGAAGAGTATGATGATCATAATGAGGATGATGATGATGATGATGATGATGAAGAGTATGATGATTATGATGAGGATGATGGTGATGATGATGATGATGAAGAGTATGATGATTATAAGGATGATGATGATGAAGAGTATGATGATTATGATGAAGATGATGATGAGGATGATGAAGAGTATGATGATTGAGGATGATGATGATGATAAAGAGTATGATGATTTTTATGAGGATGATGATGAGGATGATGAAGAGTATGATGATTATGATGAGGATGATGATGATGATGAGAATGATGAAGAGTATGATGATTATAATGAGGATGATGGTGATGATGATGAAGAGTATGATGATTATGAGGAGGATGATGATGAGGATGATGAAGAGTATGATGATTGAGGATGATGATGATGAAGAGTATGATGATTATGAGGATGATGATGATGATGAAGAGTATGATGATTGAGGATGATGATGATGATGATGAAGAGTATGATGATTGAGGATGATGATGATGATGATGAAGAGTATGATGATTATGATGAGGATGATGATGAGGATGATGATGATGAAGAGTATGATGATTATGATGAGGATGATGATGATGAAGAGTATGATGATGATGATGAGGATGATGATGAGGATCATGAGGATGATGATGATGTCACATATATATCTATAGGCAGATTCCTTTATTTTCTAATGATATATGTGATAAATCTGTATTTTAATAATAATATACAGTTTGAGTCAGAATTATTCGCCCCCCTGTTTTATTTTTCCCCAGTTTCTGTTTATCAGAGAGCAGATTTCTCCAACACATCTCTGCACATAATAGTGTTAATAACTCATCTCTAATAACTGATTTATTTTCTCTTTGTCATGATGACAGTAAATAATATTAGACTAGATATTCTTCAAGACACTTCTATACAGCTTAAAGTCACATTTAAAGGCTTCACTAGGTTAATTAGGGTAACTAGGCAGGTTAGGGTAATTAGGCAAGTTATTGTATAATGATGGTTTGTTCTGGAGACTATTGAAAACAAATATAGCTTAAAGGGGCTAATAATATTGAGCTTAGGGTTAGGGTTACATTTCCTCAATCTGAGAAACATCATTTGGGAAATACTTAAAACAGAAAAAACTATTTAAAGGGGGTGAATAATTCTGACTTCAACTATATATAATAAAAATATAATAATAATAATATAATATAGTATAATAATATTTAAAAGTATAAATAAGTGTTTATTAAAATGTCTTTATTCTGAATCTTTAGGAAATATTTTCCCAACATTATTCAGGTACAGAAATAAAACAATCTCAATGCAAAAAGGCTTTACTTGTGTTGCTTTGTCTTGTTTCTAGTGGAAATATCTCCAATTGTTAGGTCAAGTAGAAATATTTAGTTTTACCTTCAGAAATAATGAGTCAATATGAAGAGTTTTCCCTCACAACAAGCTAAAACATCTGCCAATAGGGTTAACTAAAAAAATCTTGTTTTGGCTTTGAAATGTAGAGATTTGGACTAGAAACAAGACAAAAATTCTACATTTTTAATATATAATAAAACATAAACACAGTTAATCTTTACACCTGCACTGTTACACCTGCAAACATCTTCATTATTGTGCTCAAATATTCTAAACTCTGTTGAAATGCTCAGTCACAGGCCTTGACACACCTGCAGATGATAAAGCTTCACTCTGTTATAGGGGTGTGACGATAACTGCATCACTGCATCACTGCCATAATGAGATGTCAACCGCAGTGATGTGGCTATTACCGTCATCACCGCCCATTTTAGTTTAGTATTGATTTTTGCTTGTGAATCTTTCAGGATTGTATAGAAAAACAGAATAAACTAAATAAAAGGAATAAAAGGCCTGACCTGAGTATTTTCCACTTAAATTACAAGTTTAGATTACAAAACTAAAACACTGAATCCTTTTAATAACCAGCATAGGCTGTTTTTATTTTAAGCTTATTTTAATAAAGCAGGCCTACTAACTCAAATCAATCGCTCCACAGAAAATAAGCATTTTAACGCACCGCTGTAATTTCTATATCCCAGTATATGTAGCCAATATATCACAGGGGTTTGTGTAGCAGCAATTACAGTGGAGCATTATCCTTTTTTCCCGTGGAGCGAAACAAACACTGCACAGTTGTGTAGTGGATAGAGACGCACAAAAATATACAATTCAGATATTTTTTACAATTAACGCATTTCGTTTTGTACAATTTGTATCTTAGTTTTTGTCGGTCGGTTATGTACAAAATAAACAATAATAACTAATAAACTTTGAGGTGAAGCGATGTGCCTCAGGGCCTATCTACTGAAAGGGTTACATACAACCTTGACGTCCCTGCTATGTAGCGCATATATAGCCTATATATACTCCATTGTAGGTAACCCTTTCAATAGATAGACCTCATTAATGACATATTAAGCATGGACATATAAAGGACAAGTTATGCTTTGCGCTGTGAGATGCATCCATGACTTTACACATTAAAGTAATAATCAAGTGTGCGCAGGTTATGTACCTTATGGAGTCACTCTCTTAATATTGGATATTTATAAAGCATAAAACGCTGTTATGAAACAAACTCTCTTATATCTGCTGGTGCTGATATTAATACGCAGATCTCGGTTATGCTGGTGCAGCCGTTAATACACGGTTCAGGTAATCAAAAAGCCAGCTCGCCTACATGATGTTTAATTATGGGTGGGTCGCAGGTGGATAAGTTCAATCATTGGTTATGCAGACCACTTTGCCTAAAATATCAAATAGTTCAAACTCTGATTAAACTAAAGCGAAACTGACCGATCAATGGATGTTTGTCATAAAGAGTGATAATATAGGCTGCTATTTTAATTTTGATCATGCAGTTAACAAAGATTCAATATTCCAAACTGAATATTTCACTTTTATTTTATTTATATTACGATTGTATTTAACAGACCAGTTTGTGTTTTAGCCGCGGCATATAGCGGACCCTGAGGCACATCGCTTCACCTCAAAGTTTATTAGTTATTCATGTTTATTTTGTAAATAACTAACCCACAAAAACTAAGATACAAATTGTACAAAACTAAATTGGTTCAAAGAATATTTTTCTTCCGACGAAAATATCTGAATTGTATATTTTTGTGCGTCTCCATCCGCTACACAACTGTGTAGTGTTTGTTTTGCTCCACGGGAAAAAAGGATTTAATTAATGCTCGACTGTAATTGCTGCTACACAAACCCCTGTGATATATTAGCTACATATTTATAAACTTCTGTACAATTATCATAGCCTATAGCCTACTTATAAATATATGCGATTGTTGACTCATCACCGGTCGCAGCATGCGCGTCTGTTTATAGCTTCTGTAAAAAAAGACCTACATTTGACCAGCATTTTAGCAAAGCCTATATTAATATACTGATATTCCTGTGCCAGTTTAGACTTCACAACACTCAGTCACCTGAACTCAGCGCGAGGGTGAAGGAGAAAAGTGCAGCGCTGAGGTAAATCATATTCTCAGGTTATAATCTTTAAAATAATGACTTGTATTAAACATGTTGATAAAGGGATTGGGATATAGAAATTACAGCGGTGCGGTAAAATGCTTATTTTCTGTGGAGTGATTTTAAATATACAGTATATATATATATATATATATATGTGTGCGTGGTTAATTGACATACCGCATGATTTCTTGCTTCATCACCGTGGTAACTGAAAATCCGTTACCGTCACAGCCCTACTCTGTTACAGTCAAACTCAGCAGCGGCTCCACATATCACACCTGTTCTGAAGATTCTGCTCTTCTGCATATCTTGTGGTGTGACTCCTGCAGATGCACTCATTGCGAGATTGATGCTGAAATCATATGTTGTGCAGGTCTATACTACACAACTCTACACTAATAACACATGTTAGACTACAGTAAGACCACACTACAGTACTGCTGGACCCTCACAGGTGATCTGCAGAATGTTGCTCAGTGCTGGTGAATGTTCAGAGAGCCGTTCATCTTCAGTGGCTTCAGCGTCAGCAATCCCATCATGCAGTGTGGGACGTTTGTGTGTGTGTGTGTGTGTGTGTGTGTGTGTGTGTGTGCTGCTCATGGAGCTGATCAGGATTAACGAAGCTGATGCTGATCAGTGATGGAGGATTGCTGAAGCTGATTTTACACTGATTTTACCACAGTAAACTGCTGGGAGCTGTTTTTCATGGCTGCTGTAATGTCTGTAACTCTGGTGAATGGCATACCTGCAGAAAACTGGAGGAAGTAAATAAACCTTTACTGTGTGTACCATGGGCAGCACGGTGGCGCAGTGGGTAGCATGGTGCCTTCACAGCAAGAAGGTCACTGGTTTGAGCCTCAGCTGGGTCAGTTGGCATTTCTGTGTGGAGTTTGCATGTTCTCCCCGTGTTGGTGTTGGTTTCCTCCGGGTGCTCCGGTTTCCCCCACAGTCCAAACACATGCGCTATAGGGGAACTGATCAACTAAACTGGCTGTAGTGTATGAGTGTGAATGCAAGAGTGAATGGGTGTTTCCCAGTGCTGGGTTGCGGCTGGAAGGGCATCCGCTGTGTAAAACATATGCTGAATAAGTTGGCGGTTCATTCCGCTGTGGCGACCCCTGATGAATAAAGGGACTAAGCCGAAAAGAAAATGAATGAATGTGTAAAACATTTATTAGCTACTTAAAATATGTATTATTTTGTACTAATAAACAGATTTTATAGCATATTCACCACATATCTGCTTAAACATCTGCAATAATACTCAATAAACCTGCTCAGAGTGCAGAAGCACTTGAAG
The DNA here is from genome assembly GCF_903798145.1 of Danio aesculapii. Classification (NCBI taxonomy): domain Eukaryota; kingdom Metazoa; phylum Chordata; class Actinopteri; order Cypriniformes; family Danionidae; genus Danio; species Danio aesculapii. The sequence continues at coordinate 63,106,246 of NC_079440.1, forward strand.
TCGAGCATGTTTTATGATTTGATGATGATGATTGATGTTCGTAGGGTTTGTCTGATTGATTGTACGATCAGTAAAGGTCTGTAGGTGGATAATCATGCGCCTGTAAGCATCAGATCAGAGTGAAAGTAACATGAGGAGCTTTACTGCACATATTACAGCACTTCTGCACAATTAAAGACAGCACAGCAACCTGAGGAAATCTGTGCTTATTCACTTCACCTTCAGTTTTTTACATTCCAGTTAGAAAATACACACAGAAACCAGGACTTTTCTCAGAAAATAACATTTATGCAAAGTATTGTAATCTTAATCTTCTCAATTTATTTATATTTATATATTTATATATTTATATACTATATATACTATAATATGTTCAAACATATTATTATTATTATTATTATTATTATTGTTATCGTTATTGTTATTATTATTATTATTGTTATTATTATTGTTGTTATTATTATTATTATTATTGTTGTTGTTGTTTTTATTATTGTTGTTGTTATTATTATTGTTATTATTATTGTTATTATTATTGTTATTATTGTTGTTATTATCGTTGTTATTGTTAATATTATTATTATTATTATTATTATCGTTGTTATTGTTGTTATTATTATTATTATTGTTGTTGTTGTTTTTATTATTATTATTATTATTATTATTATTATTATTATTATTATTATTATTGTTATTATTATTGTTATTATTATTGTTGTTGTTATTATTATTGTTGTTATTATTGTTGTTATTATTATTGTTGTTGTTGTTATTATTGTTATTATTATTATTGTTATTATTATTATTATTGTTATTATTATTGTTGTTATTATTATTATTATTATTGTTATTATTATTGTTGTTATTATTATTTTTATTATTGTTGTTGTTGTTGTTATTATTATTGTTGTTATTATTATTTTATTATTATTGTTGTTGTTGTTATTATTATTGTTGTTGTTGTTGTTTATAAGGGCTGCATTATTGGAAAAACTGACATTGCAATAATTTATGCACTTTTTATTATTATTTTTCTGTGATTATGTATTTGATATATTATAAGATGATTTAAATAGTGGTTTTGATGTGTGTTAATTACAAACTATATTTAAATGAATCCAAAAGAAGAAACCTACAAATGAAACAGCCAGTGCTTTATGGGTTTCTGGATAGGCAAGGCAAGGCAAGTTTATTTCTATAGCACATTTCATACACAGTGGCAATTCAAAGTGCTTTACATAAACAGGAATAAAAGAAACAATTATAAGAGAAATAAAAACAAATAATAGAAATGGTAAAAATAGAAATAAAATAAAATAAAAGCTGATAAAATGTGTTATAAAAGAATTAAAAAGAAGAGAAAAACATAGTAGTGGGATCTGTCGGACGTAGCACAGTGCTCATTCAGTAAAGGCACAGCTAAACAGATGTGTTTTCAGTCTTGATGTGAATGTGCCTAATGTTGGAGCACATCTGATCATTTCTGGAAGCTGATTCCAGCAGCGAGGGGCGTAGTAGCTGAAAGCCGATTCAACCTGCTTCGACTGAACTCTTGGAATTTCTAGTTTATTTTATCCTAAAGATCTGAGTGATCTGTTAGGTTTGTATTCAGTGAGCATATCTATAATGTATTGAGCTCCAAGGCCATTTAGTGATTTATAGACCAGTAATAATACTTTAAAATCTATTCTGAATGTAACTGGGAGCCAGTGTAAAGACCTGAGGACGGGTGTGATGTGCTCTGATTTCCTGGTTCTGGTCAGAATTCTGGCCGCAGCGTTCTGGATGAGCTGCAACTGTCTGACTGTTTGACTGGGACCATGAGGAGGCCATTACAGTAATCCACCCTGCTGCTGATAAAAGCATCAACAAGTTTCTCTAAGTCCTTACTGCAGACAAAGCATCTGTTTCCTGCAGTGTGTTGGAGATGATAGTATGCTGATTTACTAACTGCTCTGACATGACTACTGAAGCTCAGATCTGACTCCAGAGTCACACCAAGATTCTTGACCTTATATTGTGTTGTTTGACCCTTAGAGCCAAGGTACGCTTCACCTTGAGAACCTCATCTCTGTTCCCAAACACAATGACTTCAGTTTTCTCTTTGTTGAACTGAAGACAGATGAGTGTGAGTGTGTGGAGGCTCCACATGGCCTCTCTTCAGTGCTCAGGAAGTGTTCACTGAAGCTGTTGTTCTGATCAGAGCACAGTCACACATTCACTGTTTCACAGAGACAGAGAGTCAGTAAACAGCAGTGCTGTGCAGTACATCAACCAGAGCACTTCAGGCCTTCAGTGTGGATAATGGAGAAACTGAAGACCAGAGTGTGCACATGGAGCGCTCTCAGAACATGACACTTTCAGATGAATCTGGATCAGTGTAGACGCAGCCTGAAAGATTCAGGAGTCTCTTCACTGCTGCTTATGTGCCACTGATTCTGGACCTGTGTGTGAAATAATCAGCTTAATTATTTACTTCATACTCACACTGTAAAAATTATATGATCAATTAGTCCTGACAGCACATGTTTTAGGCTATTGTAACTTACTAAACTAAGTTAATCATGTTCTAACTTAATTTTATTAGTTACGCAAGCTGTTGTAATTCAGTTTAACATGATAAAAGTTTAATAATAATAAAATAATAAAAGGTTATTATTAATAATAATAATAATAATAATAATAAAATTTAATTTGATTCAGCTTAAGTTAAGGCAACCAGGGTTTGTTACAGCGCAGTAATTACAAATTAAATTGCTTTTTTTAAAATAAAATGAATTCAAGAAAATCCTTATTTTAAAGCCTCCTAAATTGGTGATTTAGAGCTGCTTTCATCCTTAAGATGATCTGTGAATATGACTCCAGGTGTTTTAGGAAATCTAAAGGTAAAGGAAACCATATTTAATCTGATCATTGACAAGTCAGATTATTCATTGTTTATTATTGTTTGATTATTCAGATGGCTTTGTGCACTGTAAGCTGATCTGGAAGCACAGGAGAGCTGGAGCAAAGTTATTATAGTTAATGAAAACGAACGAAAAAACGAAAACTAACATGTAAAATAATCGTCGTTCACTGAAATAAAAAAAAGATGAGAGTTTTTCAAAAAACTAGAACGCAAACTGTATTTTGTACATACAAAACTAACTGAAACTAACTAAAATTATAGCAGAAACCTCCTTTGTTTTCGTATTTGTAAATGTATTTAATACATAATCTTACTGTGAGCCTTTTAGAAGTGAATCTATTTACTCCGCGCTGCAGGTGTCTGACCCATACGGCACCTCAGAGTCTGTAGTCCTGCTGCTATTGGCCAGATCGAGCCGGTTCTCCTCCAGTCATCCTCGCTGTTGCTCCCGCGACAAAAACAACGAGTGTACATGACAGCAGCACGGTGACACCATTAAATCCAGACACTTAAAACTATTACTTTAACACGTTTGTGCCCAATAATAAGTTTTATCTCTGTATCACAATCGCGAATTAATCTTTTAACCGGACCTTCTAAGTGAACCGGTTGAACTAGTTCACCTAATCGAACTGAATCATTTGAAACGATTCGCATCTCCAGTAAGCACTCATCCACAAACTACTTACTTTTTAACAAGCCTAATACCCCCTCTGACTCTAAATAATCCAATATATACTCTTATTCAGTTATTAGAACAGTGACGTTACACTGCGATCAAATCTGAGAATCGGCTAACCGATAAAACTGCGCATGCGTGATTCAGTGAACCGAGCACAAACAGTACAGGACAGCCTGCTGTGACTGAACTAAACTTCAACAACTGCAGCGCGGGTAAACCAAGCGGCAACCTCCCGCTCTCTCTCGAGAAGCCAATATTGAAGTAACTGAAACTGCAATTCATCAAAATTCCGCTAGTCCTGGCTCCATAATAGAGCAAAGTGCAATTGAGCCCACTGTTAGAATGGCCAACTTTACAGCAGAAGAAAAGGTGTTTACAGCCTGGTATAAAGAACGATTTTGGTTCATATAGCTATTATTACCCTCCATGACAACTGTGAGGGGGGTGATTTTTTTTATAACTCATCCATTTCCTTTATGTTAGGTTATATTAAGTTTGCATAATTAAGGGCGTGGCCACTTGAGTGACAGCTAGGTCTCGCTGGTCGCCGTCACTTCACCTCAGCTGAATCCAGCAGATTAGCCACTGATCTCAGCATATTCATCGTATTTTTGTGTTGTTTTATGTGGCTTTACACAGTCAGTTGCCTTTTGGACTTATTTCTTACAATTATCAGATGATATGGGATGCTGTGTGCACTTAATTGTGCTCACAAACCATTCATGTGGCCTCGTTTCCCATGTGAGTAAAGTTATATACTTATATACCATCTCTATAAATGTATTTGTTTGATTTAAGATCATTTATCATTAATATTTTTCTTTAGACCCGTAAAGCACTCCAGAATGTGACAGATTGATTAGCTGTAGGCTCTAGATCAGTCATCTGAAGCGTTGTCATACAGTGTTATGCTGGAGTTCATCAATAGTCTTGCATTTACTAACACACACTATATCTGAAGTGTTTGGAAGTAATTCGCGTTTTCCTCCTGTAGAAAAACGTCATAAGAGCAATGTTTAGTGGCTCAATGTATGACTACAGTGTTTTTAAAAGTATAAACACTTTACTGATATAGTGAACAACCAAGCACATGTGGTCAGAACACAAACGAGTCGCAGGTAATAGAGTATCAAGCGTTTCTCCCAAAGTAAAGTCTGTCTGCCAGGTCTAAGCAAAGTGCCAGCAGGCGTCTGTAGCTCCGCCCACTCTCCGCCTCTTTGCCCTAGTTTGGTATCCCGCCGTGGGTGCGATGACGCGCGAACAAAATGGCGACGGTTGGCCGCGCCTACTTGTGGCTTCTTTTGCAGTGTTCAGAAACCTATGAGTGACGTCACGGATGCTCCGTCCATATATTTTACAGTCTATGGGGTAAACCGAGGGCTTAATGAGAGGATCTGCTGAAACGTAAGTTTATTTCATAACAGACAGTCGTAATGAAGTTTAAATTGGTGAATCGTGCTTCAGTTGGGTTGCAAAACTTTACTGTAAGACTTTTTTCAGATCATGCTGATGTTTAACTGACTGAAATGACTATTGCTGACTATATAATGTTGAGTCCTAACATCCGCGATAAATATCTGATCTTCCCATCACTACTGTGTATCTAACCTCAGAATCAGCCTTCACACATATTGGACTTAAGGCTGCTGTCTTGTGGGCTGCTGTATTTGAGTTTGAGGATGTGTAGATGGTAGTGGTAGATAATAGTGTTCATGTGTCCTCTGAATACAGGTTTCAGAAAATGTATGACTGAGTTTTTATTATACAATATTTATTCTGATGATTTTGAGTCTTGCATCTACCAAATATCCTCATTTAGGAAAAAAAACTAACACTGAAACTAATAAAAACTAAACTAAAACTGAGTCACAGAAACTAATAAAAACTAGTAAATCTGCCTCTAAAACTAATGAAAACGCACTGAATCTGAAAACAAAAAATCGAAACGTAATAGAAACTAAAACTAATGAAAAATCCAAAACTATGATAACCTTGAGCTGGAGATGAGCATTGCTGGACCACAGCAGTCTCCAGAGCTGTGCATCTCTCACAGAAGCCTGATCTCCTCACTCAGTGTTCAGCTTCAGCTGCTTTCAGGACAGTAATTCTCCAAACACTGCACTGTGAGGAAACCTCCGCAGGAAAGCTGTTCATATAGCTGGACTCCATCAGGTCTGAACCAGCAGCAGATGATTGATTCTAG
>NC_079440.1:63117038-63142038 GCF_903798145.1 Danio aesculapii
CGGGGTTACGTACAAAGGCAGAGTTTTCCTGTCAGGTAAAGAGGAGACAAGATGCTTTCTTCCCTTACATTTGTTTTGCTATCGCGCTTGATCAACTCACTAAGAAGAAGAAAAAATAAATGCTGCCGAACTCGAATGTCCTTATCCAGGGATCGCTGTCTGGCCTTACACCAACAGACCACAAACAGTAAAAAAAGCAATGGCTTCGGTGTTCTCCATCTTCCAGCTCTCGTAGTGATGCCAGGTTGTGTTTGTGGTTATAATTTGAGTTTTTTGTTCCCGCTGAAGTGGGCGGGTTGTGTGACAGGTTGTGTGACGTTTGATTCGGGGGACGTTCTGAGGGCGGTGTTTGCGTGACACGCTGCGAGCAACTAGCCCGACAGTGGAAACGTGACATGATTTCGGCCTCATTTCTTAACCTCCCGGGCTATTGGCCCGGCCTGGCCCGATTAAAGCCCTGGCTCGCACTGGCCCGATAGTGGAAATGCGGCATTTGGGTCATTGTTGAACAATGACAGCCTGTGAGACGCTCCTTATATTGTTCACCGCTACTCTGAATATTCCCTCTGGAGTAGCATGTCAGTGGCTCAGTAATAAGTGTAATTCCTGCACGCCTGCATACAGAAGTGGCTTTAGCACAGTGTGTGAGACCAGCGATCATTACATGCATGAAATATTGTACATTATGAAGTTCTGCTGCTGCACAACTGAACACCTGCTGATATAATCCAGTTTCTCATTGACCATTGTAGTATTATAAAGGATTATAAAGTACTGTAAAGTTTTCTCACTGGTGAATGACATGATCGAGTGGGTCTCTGTCATCTTTAAAGGTGCTGTATGTGAGTGTTTGACTAATCATAAAACAGCATCATATGTGTGCAGATATTCAGAAACATGCTCAGTGAACATTCATGATTATCTGAGAAACAATGCTGGAGTCAGATATTCTGCTGTGATCATGTGTGTTACGTGTCAGAGCGTCTGTCTGTGTTTTGGTCATTTAACCCACCCAATGCCAGTTTAGCCAATAATATTTCAGCACCCCGGGTTGCCAGATGGTGGAAAACAGCGTATTTCATTCAGTCAGGAAGACTCTTTAAGCATGCGTCTGTGACTGAAATGCGCCCTCTGGTGGACTGTAGCAGACTCTGAATCTGCGTCCAGTTTCAGAGTTCCACATGAGGCTATTAATGAGCAAATAATATAAATATTATGGCCAGTTTCCACTGAGTGGTACGGTACGGTTCGGTTTGGTTTGGTATGCTTTTATGGCCGCTTCCACTGTCAAAAAGCGTACCGAACCGAACCGTACCGTACCACTTTTTCGGCACCCTTTCGAAAGGGTACCAAACACGAGAAAGGGTACCAAATGGCGGAGCCACACGCGCAGCTGAGCGCTATTGGTTTACAGAGATACGTCATTCGCTTACGCAACAAGCCAGAATGAAAACAACAAACCCACCATGTTTAAAAAAAACACAGCGAGAGATTATAGCGGAATCATAAATACATATAATAACGAGCCATGGTCGATCTGGGCTCAAACAAACCTTGTCGTCGTCTTGATGGACAGCCACAAATCCAAGAAGAAGAGCAGATTTACCCTGTGCCCCGTAGTTTTTTACGAGCCAGTCTGAGGCGCGAGCGGTTTCGCTTTCTTGCTAGCGCTTGCCGCGCGTCTAACATTATATCTGAAATAACAAACTTCTTGAGCTGATGATAATAACCTGCGCTTGATTATTGACGTGCTTTTAAAACCCGATCCTGTCAGACACTGACAAACGCGAGAGTGAAGCGTGAAGAAACAAAGGAGAAGCCGGAAAAAAGGAGCACATTAAATACGGCCGAAATGTCTACTTTATGTAGTTCTTCTGTAGTTGGTAACATATCGGAGACTGTAAGGGGCTGTATGTGTTTATATATGTTCATTTATTTAGTTATTTAATATAATTACAGACGTTACAGTAGGCTGTTTCGCACTGTCTTTGATCTGCAGTTATAATCAACTCATGTTCATTGAAAAGTTAGTAATAAACATTTCTACACGAGTATTGATGTGTGTAAAGCATCTGTTTTGTGAGAAGTGCTTCTCATATGATATGTGAACGACCCATACAGCTTTATTTATTTATTTTTTTTATTATTATTTTTTTTTTCCCATACAGCTTTATTGTAGACATTTCCTCGAGCTAGAATGACGTCGACTGAAACTTTCTGTCGTACACCACGCCCACCAAAAGGGTACCCTTGTTAGTGGAAACGCAAGCCTGATAAAGGTGACCCGTACCAAACCGAACCGTACCGTACCGTACCAGTCAGTGGAAACGAGCCATTAGAGTGTAAACATTAGGTGAGCAGGTCTCATTGTAACCCCTGTGTCCTAACAACACTCTACATGATGAGATACGCAGTGATGAGCATTAGGGCTGTTTACAGCAGACGAAACACGACAGAAGTGTAAATCCAGCCATTCAGAAGCTCAGAATAGTGCACTCACTGCACTCCAGCACAATGCTCAGCTTTATAATCTAATGAATACATATTAAAGCTCTTTATCATGATGAACTGTAGATGCTGAATCACTGATGTGTGTTGGTTTGCTCTGAGTCTCAGCTCTAGAGTTCAGTTTCAGACGCTTTATTTTATTCTCCAGATCTGAGCTGAACTCTCTGCTGCTGCTTTCAGTAAATGGTGATAAACATCACGTCAAACATCATTCAGACTCACATTATGAGCATTTAACACTGAATAAAGCACATGAGCTGCAGCTGAGCTGATCAGTTTTCTGCTGTTCATCTGTAAGAAATTGAAGCCGTTTCTAATATTTTCATTCGAGGTGTTGGTTAGGATGAAAACTCCTTTTAATATGGAGAATATTCCTCTATCTGGTGCTGCTGTTTTTATATATTAAACACTATTCTAATCACTCGCTCCTGTCCTCAATCTGGCAACCTGCGCTTGCGTTTGCTTTGATCCAGGAGTGCAGTACCTAGTTCAACCACTGGGTGTCAAACCTACACACTGCACCTTTAATGTGCGCGTTCATGTTTAAGGAGGCGTGGCTTGGGATGGCAGGGGAGGGGCTGTGTTTCAAAGATGTGATGTTAACAGATAGTGTTACTGCACCTTTAAGCAGGAGCTCTGTCATATTAAACACAGTAATCAGCAGCACACTGCCACTGTCCTGATGAAGACCGCTCTCCTATAATCATCTTCAGACAGCAGTAGTGGCAGTGTGCTGATTTCTGTTTCATATATTTGGCAATAACCCCAAAATACATCGTATGACTCAAAAATACAGATATTTTTAAAGATCTCGCTCCATCAAGATATTTTATACATTTCCAACATCAGTTTTAGGTTAGTAATATACATTAGAGGTGATTTCCTCAGTGTTTAACTCTATCTGAACCCTCAGACTGCACATTAGTCTATCCTAACACACCCTAGATCAGTGGAACACTTATTTATTCACCTGTCCGGCTGGACACTTCTGACTGCTGTTGAGGTCCAGGGTCCAGTGAGTTTCAGCCTTCTTCATGTAACTGTACAAGCTTAAAGGGACAGACCAAACGAGTCCATCAGATGAAGGAATCAGCTGGATATCACTGAACAAACACCGTCACATTAGGAGAAAACAAACAGACTCACACTGGCTAACCCTGTGTTCTGATTGGACAACACATTTAATGCTCTGTGAATCTGTGTTCTGATTGGACGACACATTTGATGCTCTGTGATTCTGTGTTCTGATTGGACGACACATTTGATGCTCTGTGATTCTGTGTTTTGATTAATTTGACAAGTTATAAACCAATAACTCAATAACAAACATTGTGGTGTGTGTGTGTGTGTGTGTGTGTGTGTGTGTGTGTGCGTGTGTGTGTGTGTGTGTGTGTGTGTGTGTGTGTGTGTGTATACAGTATGGATGGAGCAGATCTCTGTTTCGAGATTGTGAAGAGAGCTGATGCCGGATTCGTCTACAGCGAGGCCGTGGCCAGGTGAGAGACACTTCCTGTTTACAGTCCGTCTGCGTCCTGTACTGAACATCTGCTCATTGTGTGTGTGTGTGTGTGTGTGTGTGTGTGTGTGTTTTCAGCCACTACATGCGACAGATACTGGAAGCCCTGCGCTACTGCCATGATAACAACGTCATCCACAGAGACGTGAAGGTAAAGCTCCAGCTCTGACAGCCTGTAGTCCTGTTGAACTCAGTATCTCTGAGAGTCTGGACTCCACTGACCAGCACTCAGAGTGTCACACTAACTGCTGACCTCACAGGAATATCCACACCGATCAATGAACGACCGTCTGCTCTTATTCTGCTGTTAGACACACTCTTATGAGAGGATGTTTATGTGTGTGTCTTTCAAGATGAACACACTCGAGCCCACACACACACACACACACACACACAGTGTGGAGGATAAGTGTAGAAGTCAGTAGTGTGTGTGAGGTGTTGTTCCAGTTGTGTGTTTGAGATGTGTGTGAGGTGTTGTTCCTGTCATGTGTGTGTGAGGTGTTCTTCCAGTGGTGTGTGTGAGGTGATGTTCCTGTTGTGTGTGTGAGGTGTTCTTCCAGTGGTGTGTGTGAGGTGTTGTTCAGTATCTCTGTTGTCCGATGCCCTGCCATAAGCTGCTCTGCGGGGCGTCCCGGCTCAGGTGACGTCCTCCTGTGATTACCCGGAGATTATTGTCAGATTGACTCTAGACGCTGATCAGGTGTGTGTGTGTGCGCGTGTGAAGCAGATCAGATCACAGACGCTGTTGTGTTCACTGTCTGTCAGCGCTCAGCATGCAGGAGTCTGATCTGGTCTAACAGTGAGACGCTGCAGAGTGCAGTAACTGTGTTCATCCAGGAGGAGGCGCTCCTCATCCTTCATCTGGAGCTCTGTGTGTGTGTGTGTGTGTGTGTGTGTGTGTGTGTGTGTGTGTGTGTGTGTGTGATCAGCAGCTGACTGTAGAGCACTTGAACACAGCACCATTCACTCTTCCTTCTGTCAAACTCTAATTATTGTTCAGAGATTCCCCCAGTGCTGTTTGACAGAGCAGGCATTATAGTTTATCTTCAGGAGGAAGTCATGTTTCTGTCAGTTTGGCTGGAATTAAAGCAGTTTTACAACAATTTAAGGCCAATATTATTATTATTATTATTATTATTGTTATTGTTATTATCATTATTATTATTATTGTTATTATTGTTATTATTAACCCCTTAGGAACTGATTTGTTTTGGATTGTTTATATAACAAACCACTGTTGTCCAATGACACGCCTAGTTACCCTAATTACCCTAGTTAAGCCTTTATATGTGACTTTAAGCTGTGTAGAAGTGTCTTGAAGAATATCTAGTCTAATATTATTTACTGTCATCATGACAAAGAGAAAATAAATCAGTTATTAGAGATGAGTTATTAACACTATTATGTGCAGAGATGTGTTTTACAGCACTTGAGGAATATTTTAAACAGAATAACAGTTTAAATAAGGGCTAATCATTTCATCTGCGGATGTTCGTAGCTGGTTGAGTCTATAATTATACTCATGTAAATGTATATTTAGGGCATCCGTGGGGTCTTAAAGTATTAATAGTTGATAAATCAATTATGAGAACATGAAGGCCCTTAAAAGGTATTAAAAAGTCTTAATCACATTTTTTATGTTTGACTCTAATAAAGCCTAGATACATTTATTTTCCTCCTAATATTAACATTGGTGTGCTCGATCCACGCGAGCGGTTTGGGTCGGGTGTGTCCAGCCAAGCTCCTCCATCTGAGTGACATCACTTTCCTGCATTTGTCACAAATACGTGACGTGACGCTCTCCACATGTGGCGAATCCATAGAGCCAAACAGGAAAGTGTCTCTGAAAACGACCACATCATTAATTCTTTAAGCTTTGCTTCTTCCAGCGTATCTGAGTTCTGTTGTCAGTCGTGCTCCATTGATTTGTTTTTGTTTATGAGTTATTGAACATTTTTCCATTTGACATCAGAAAACCCTTCTAGAAATAATAATAGAAAAACATATCAATACAAAACCCCAATAATAAACACATGAAAATAATCAATAAAGCCAAATTACACACACAATGCAGGGCAGATCTCTATATGTAGACAATAATCTCAATGCTACAATTGGAGTAATGAAAGATTACTAAAGGGCTAGCAAGGGTGCTCCGTCTAGATCCCACATCAGAAGAGAGACCGGTCCAAATCTGGACAGATGTTCTGTTACGGCTGTGAAGGGAGGATCTAATCTTCTCTAGTTTTACTAAATACTAAACATCTTTCAGCCACCGTACATGTGAGAGTAGCTGAGGGCTCTTCCAGTTTAATTAAATCACACGCCTAATAAGCACAGGAAGAAGGCCAGGAAGTTTCAGAAGTAAGCGGGTAATGTCGAATTATCAACACCAAACAGGCCAATAATGGGTGATGGAGATAGAGGAAATACTGAGAGCCCAACATGAGGAAAGAGCTGGACATGTCCAAAACATATGGGTTCAAGTACCTAAACCCCAATGACACCTATCACGCTCCGGGTCAATAGTTGGGTCAGTCCGTGCGAGCCTGCATTTCCAGCAGTGTACTCGGTGAACCCCTTTACACTGAATGAGGCAGTGAGGTGGGCATATAGATGAGGAATGAACCCTGTCCAGAGCTGCTTCCCATGGATCTTGGTCTATTCAATATTGCCATTGATTAATTTAACGACAGCTGTTTCACGAGTTCACACTTGCAATAGTTTCAGAATAAATCGTATTTGGCGTGCTGTCCGGGGAGAGGGCTCTGAGCTCGGGGAAGACACCCAAACTCGAGTTATTCCTCTTATCAGGAAACAGAGAGGAATTGGGATTCGAGCGAAGTATCTAGCCCGGCCCCAGAACGCTCCCCCCGGGATTGTAATGCTTAAGAGGTGAGGTGACGGGGTGGTGGAGGGATGCTAAAGTCGTAAGATGCTGCAGGTAAGACAGCTTTGGTATATATAGGGGTTTGGTCAAGAACTGATTGGATAACAGAATAATTGTCAATGACGTATTTGATACTGAAACTTCTGCGCGTGCTCCTCCCCAAATTTGTTATAAAACATCACTTATTAAGTTAAAGGTTTGATACTGATTAGAACATGAAGAGGCGACGAGCTCTGAACTATTCTGAGAAGCTCTTTAAAAAGGTGTTGAAGGTACCTTTAGTACTCCTGATATACCCTGATATATTTATTCAGTTTTATGTTCATTAATTTCAGCAATATTGTTCAGTCATATGCAGATGTTTATATCTGCATTGATTTATGTGCGATACGTTTAGTAGAATAATATGTTCTGCCTGTTAGAGGATATATTATCTCCACACCAGTGGTTCAGCTGGATTTACACTGCAAACCTCAAATAAAAGTAAAACGTTTTTATTAATTTTATTTCTTGTCAAGTTTTAGTTATTTTTTTCTCAACATCCTTCATCCACATGAAGATTCTGACTCAGTTCTGTGCAGAAATGGCTAAATAAATGTCAGCAGAGTCTGGCCCATGAGGAAATGCCTGCGAGCCGATGTGCGGTGTGTCCTGCGGCTGCGCTGTCCAGCCACACACCCCTCACACTCGCTCAGAAACCCACTCTCCCAGGCTAACAAAGCGTTCCAGCACATCCAGGAGTGAGCAGACCGGAGCTGTTTCTCAGTGTGTGTTCTGAAGCGATCTCGTGTTCTGGAGTAACATCATCATCAGCCATCAAAGCTCAGTTCCAGAACTGAAGAACAGAGGGGCCTTGGCAGAACCCTGATGCTCTCCTGATATCGACGTGAGTGCAGAACTCGCTCTAGACATCGCTGGAGTCATTGTGGCCTGATAGAGGAGGTGTGCAGCACTTCATAAACCGGTTCAGAGATGGAACTGGATCACCTCAGGAGTCTCCCTGAATGAGACCGCTTCAGAACACATGTTGAGAATCGCTCTTGATTTCAGTGAATCAGTCAGTCAGACCCGTTCTGTGCGCACAGGGCTCTGGGTGCAGGTCGGTGTGTTGACTCCGCAGTGTCCAGCACCTGGATGTGTCCAGCACCGCGGCGGTGGAGGTGTGAGACACTGAGGTCCTGCGCAGCTCTGTGGTGGAGCTGTTGGTGGCCGGCGGCTCCGCATGCAGACGCAGACACTGAGCGAGCGCCTGCAGGGTGGCCCGCCGCACCGAGCCCGACAGCAGGAAGTACATGACGGGGTCCAGGCAGCTGTTGAGGGCCGACAGCAGCAGCACGGCTTCATTAGTGCGGTCCATGAGCCGCCGCGTCTCACAGCTGATGTCCTGCAACTGAGACGCCACGTAGAACCCTCTGAAGGCGTGATAGGGGACGAAACACACCGTGAACAGCAGCGGAACCACGAACGATTTCCTAGCGGTGCGGGCGTAGCGGGCGGCGTTGGGGAGGTTTGGTTTATCCTGCGAGGCGCGCAGCAGACGGCGAGCGATCTGTCCGTATGACACTAACAGCACCACGAACACCAGCCAGAACACGGCCACCATCAGCAGGTTAAAGTAGGCCTTCCCGCGCGCGTGCTTCCTCTGCTTATACTGGTAACACTTCCCCGGCTCCTCGTTCCCCTCCGCCAGCGCCATCATGGGCACCGCCATCAGCATCGACAGACCCCACAGCAGCCCGCAGGTCACCAGGCTCCAGCTGTGGCCCCGGAGCCAGCGCCGGCCCCTGTGGGAGCCCATGATCTTCAGGTATCGGTCCAGGCTGATGAGGCCCAGCAGCGTGATGCTGACGTACATGTTCATGTAGAAGAGGTTTCCCACCACCCTGCACATGCGCGGCCCCAGCGTCCACACGTTGCCCCGGGCGTGGTACAGCACCCGGAACGGCAGACAGGCCAGCAGCACCAGGTCCGCCAGCGCCACGTTGATCAGGAACACGCGGACGGAGTTTCTGCGCCGGTGCAGGAACAGGAAGACCCACAGCGCCAGCAGGTTTCCCAGCAGCCCGAACAGGAAGATGAGGGAGTACAGCACCGCCAGCGGGAGCCGCAGCGCCTCCTCCTCCAGCGGGCACGAGCGGTTGCTCCACACTGAGCGGTTGCTCCACAGCGAGCTGGAGCTCTGGAGACTCTCTGTGGAGCTCATTGTGTTCAGCAGGAAGGGTCTGAGACGGGGACGGCGGTGACTGGGCTGAAGATCAGCTCTGTGGAGACAAACACACACACACTTACAGCTATTCACAATCTGCATTTTTTCATTATGGGATGTTTGACTTAATCTCAACTGACCATGAAGAGAGGGCGGGGCATAAAGTAGCTCCTCCCAAGTTTAATAAACAGCCAATAGTTTGTTTTTTTCTCAAAGCTCTGCCAGTGAGAGTGGTTAAGCTCAAGCACATCAAATGAACAGCCAATGAGAAGAAGGGGGCAGGGCTTATCAGACTTTAGGAAGCATTTGATTGGTCAGAAGATTTGGTTAGAGACTGAAGTATGAGGAGATAACAAAGCAATCACTGATGCAGACTGTAGATCAGAGATGCCCAAAGGGCCTGGGGGCCAAAGTTGGCCATTGGTAGACCCACACGGAATCTGAGCATGCAGAAATCTGCAGATTTTAACCATCATTGAGTCTATTTATTTACTTGTGTGCAAGTTTATAATTCTTAAATTAATTTCAGTAATATTATTGACTAATATGAAAATGTTAATTTGAATTATTCACAATACAGTTAGTAAAGTCATATTATCTGCCTTTTAGTAGAGACTTTATATGAGAGACTTTATATGAGAGACTTTATATGAGAGACTTTATATGAGAGACTTTATATGAGAGACTTTGCTTACCGAATAAGTGGATCTAATTGGATTTGCAATGTAAACATTATTATAATATATAAAAGTTAAAAAGGTATTATTTTTATTTCATATATTTGGTTTGTTATGAATCTCATTCCACAGATATCCACATATTTTATATAAAGATCTGTGCAGAAATAGCAAAAAACATCCGCAGGTTCTGTCTGGCCGTGGCCAATGGTAACCTTTGACATGCTCCACTGCCTCTGGGAAGGAAGAAGAATGATGTGGATGTTTCGAGATCAGATGTAATGTGACCTATTGGTTGTTTTAATGTTAAAATCTAACAGAAATTCAATATTTCAATTTAATGTCATAAATGAACCAGATTAAGTTGAAATGTCCGCTCTGTTACCCAATAATGCAGAGAGTTTGGTGAGCAGATCAAGTCTTGATCAAGGCAGATTGAGCTTGACTAGAGTATTCAGCACTGAACTCCTCCACTGTGGTATAAATGTGATCATGTTATCTTTGCAATAAGTGATCATTTAAAGAGTTATACTGCATTAGCTTATACAGTTTAAATTAATCTATTTATTGTGAAATATTAAGAAATAAGTTACCCATGGCCCCTTTAATGTAATATAGTTCGGTATATTAACCTTCGGCACACGGCTCAGGATATTTGAGTTTTGGCTCTTCATATGAAAAACTGTTGGCTCTGCTGATCTAGATGTTTATTCTTCTAAATGTGAATTTTGTCAGTGTTTTGGAGACACGACAGTATAGATATCCTTAACACTCACACTTCTCACTGACACACACACACACACACACACACACACACACATACACACACAGACACACACACACACACACAGACACACACACACACACACACACACACAGACACACACACACACACACACACACACACACACACACACACACACAATGGCTAATTTAGTTCATCCAGTTGACCTGTATTGCATGTCGTTGGGCTTAAAGGGTCAGTTCACCCAAAAAGAAAGATGTATTCGTTATTGGGTTTTATATTGGTGCTGCACTACACAGCATTTCAGCATCAATAACACAATGAGCAAATCTGTAATATTCACAGCGCAGGATCTGGAGAGATTTCAAGTCAATTTAAACCGTTTGGACACTAGAAATGATCACCTTTCCCACTTTAACAAAGATTAATTGGTTTAAAATATTTATCCAATGAAGACTGAACACTGATTTAACATTCGATTACTGAATATCTGTATGTCAGTATCACTGATAACTAGACCCACATAGAATCTGCACGTGTAGACTTACACAGATTATTAGCCCATCATTAATTCTGTTTAATTACTAGAGTAAATGTGTGTAAATCTATATTTATTCAGTTTTAATGACAGTAATATTATTGACTAATATGAACATGTTGATCAGATGTATGTACAGTGCAGTGTGTTCAGTCATATTCTCTGTCCTTTAGTAGAGATATTATATGAGAGACTTGCTTTGTTCACCAGATAAAGTGAAGCTAATTGGATTTGCATTGTAAACATTAAATAAAGTTAAAAAGAGAGGATTTTTTATTCTATATATTAAGGTTTTAGTTATGAAACTCCCAAAATAATTCAGCAGATTTTTACCAGAATTCTCAGTAAAAAAACAGAACAGAAACAGTAAAAAACGTCTGCAGATTCTGTCTGGGCCTGCTGATAACCATACAGTTCTGTTTATTTCACTTCATCATCGTTCTCTTGTTTTCATGCCTTAAATCAGTTTATTGTGCTTATTTTTATATCCTTTTCTGTGTTTTATGCTAAATTAAATGTTAAATTATGATTTATCTTGTGAAGTTATATCCATATTGTAATGTATAATGCTGGAAAATAAACTATCTGAGTGTCAGTGTTTTCCAATATCCTGCAGCTCTGCTTTAAGAGTTTCCTTTACTCTCAAACACTAGAGAAGATACTTTGCAGAATGCTGAAAACCTGTAACCATTGACTTCCATACAACAAACTAAACAAATACTATACAAGTCAATGGTTACAGGTTTTGAGTTTCTTTAAAGTGTCTTCCTTTGTGTTGAACAGAAGCTCCTGTGTGTGTGTGTGTGTGGGATGAGTAGAGGGAGAGGAGATGATGATGATGATGATGATGATGATGATGATGAAGTGTATTTTAGGCTGAACTCTGCCTTCAATCTGCTGCACAAACAGCGGAAACTTCACACTCGACCCAATGAAAGCGAAACGTGAGCAGCTCTGGCCGGTGTGTGGAGCTTAGACCACAACAGGCGGACGTCCCAGACACACACACACACACACACACACACACACACTGATGTGAAGCAGATGTCGCGTTTCTGCTTTTCCATTCCTGATCTACAGCTCATTTTAACTCTGTGCAATGATTTAAAGACTGCTGCGATTGCGGTTTTCTGGATGTGTGTGTGTGTGTGTGTGTGTGTGTGTGTGTGTGTGTGTGTGTGTGTGTGTGTTTAGCAGGAGATCAGGGATTGCTCGACTGCATCTTTCATGAATTGTGTTTTGCAGGAGTTTGAGACTCATTCTGCAGCTGCTGCTTCGAGACTCTTGTCTACATTTAACACACACACACACACACACACACACACACACACACACACACACACACACACACACACACACACACTGAGTGCTTTATTGCGGTTTCAGAGCTTTGTGTGTATATGTGTGTGTGTATGTGTGTGTATGTGAGTGTATGTGTGTGTGTGTGTGTGTGTGTGTGTGTGTGTGTGTGTTTCAGCTACACACACGGATATGATCATCAGCAGTTCTCACAGTTAGATGTGCAGGCTCTCTGGGTGTGCTGCTGATTTACCTTCACACACACACACACACACACACACACACACACACACACACACACACACACACACACACACAGTGAATGCAGTTGTGGTCTAGTGTTGTCCTCCAGTTTCTCTCAGCGCTGCTGTTGAATGTTCGATGCTTTATTAAGCGCGCAGATGTTGGAGATGATGGAGGCTCTACAGCTCCTGCACTGCTCACAGCTCAGACCATCATGCAGAATCTCTCAGCATTCAGGGCCAGAATTTAGGGCCAGAATTTAGTTATAATATAATTCATATGCATTAATGTGACTGACATGCTGAAATAGCTTGGTTTAGATGTTGTGTTGTGTCCACATGCCTCCTCCTCCTCATTCACCTGTGTGTGTCGTGTATGAGTTGCTCAATGTGCATGAGCTAATGGGTCATGGTGTCAGTTAGTTTTGATTTCACTTCACTTTTCAGAGCTCAACATTAAAGATTCACCACATGTATGTCTGACCACAGCAAACAGAAATCTGTCATTATCTCTCATCCACATGTTAAATGTGTCAACACAAGCTAAATATAGCTGTACACAATACACTTGATTTAACAAAACTAAACCAAAATAACAAGTCTAAAATAATTACTGTCCCAGTAATGTGTCCAGGCTGCAGTTAATCTCCTATTAAAGCACTGGTATTAATGGACATGATCATTAAAGCATATTAATAAATAACTGTAAGCAAAAGAAAACAGGAGACAAACATACTGTGTGTGTGATAATGAAAGATGATCACACACACACACACACACACACACACACACACACGGTTTACATTAGGTCTGTTCATCTGTTGGTCATCTGGAGCTCTTGAGAGCAGCAGGACTGTGTCTGTATATAGAGAAGTGATCGCAGCAGTTACATTTCTAGGCACGGCTGCAGGGAAACGGGAGCGT
The DNA here is from genome assembly GCF_903798145.1 of Danio aesculapii. NCBI lineage: Eukaryota > Metazoa > Chordata > Actinopteri > Cypriniformes > Danionidae > Danio > Danio aesculapii. The sequence continues at coordinate 63,130,584 of NC_079440.1, forward strand.
GCGCGTGTTTAATCAGCTCAGCTGTGCTCGCGAGTGATCGTCCTCTTATTCAGTATTCACCTGCTGTCTTTTGCTCACATGGTTATTCTTGTCAGTCATGCTGCTTCTTAATTCTAAGATCGCATTTGCAGGCGTATTGGCTCATCCTTATTGTCGAAGCGGCTTTAAAGAACTAAAAGGGTTTTCAACCAGCCAAAGAGGCTAGAGGGAGTGTCTGTCTAACCCGCCACAGCTGAAATCTACCCGCATTTACTGGGTCGACCAGCGCTAGGTTAGTGGGTGTTAATGTCAAGCTCTGTGGACAACTGATCCAACACACACACAGACACACACACACACACACACACACACACACACAAACACACACACACACACACACACACACACACACACATACACACACACATACACACATACACACACACAGACACACACACACACACACACACAGATCACTGCAGGACAGACAGCACTCTAGAAGTCAGAGGAAGTGCGGGTCACTTCAGCTTTTCTGCTTCTGTTTATTGGGTGTATTTCCGCATGGTAAACTGAGCTCATTCTCCATCATAAACCAGATGAAGAAGCAGAAAGGGAAACTCAATCCTTACATTTACACAGAACACTGAACAAGATGATTCCTCAGCTTTACTGAGGTTATTTACAGGGTTCATATGGTCATGAAAAACCTGCTGACAGTGATGAATTCTGCCATGGTGTTTTCCAGACCTGGAGAAGATTTGGAGAAACCAAAAAACCCACAAACCCAGTTTAGGAAAAGTCAAGGAGAGCAGATATCTGTGTTCCTGAATATAGGTTACAGAGCTTCCTCTTGGATTGTTTCCAGCTGTAGAGGCAGGCCTTTTACACAGATCCTCCAGCTATCTATGCTGTTATTTCAATAACACACATGGTGTATTATAAGTATTATAAGTCGAGATCGCATTTATGTGATACGAGCATGCCAATCTCCGCCTGTGTACCGATTTCCTCTGTTCCTGCACAAATATCCCTCAAATACACGCTGCTCAACTGCAGATCTTCTTGTGTGTTCTCCAATAAACGCTGCTGAAGTGTGATTTAGCGTGTTTATATAGTGAGTATGTCTCCAACAGTTATTAGATCTGCTATGAATATTGATGAACGTCTCCAGTAGACATGCAGAGCGGCATTAATGTGTCCTGAAGTAAAGCGGTTATAAACTCCAGCAAGAGAGAGTGATTATATGCAGAGCCACATACCGTTCTCTATTAATACAGTAGAATTATAGATACTGTGTTCATCTTAACTGAAAGCTACGCACCAGTCAGTCAGTCAGCACGTCACCTTAAAGGGTTAAACAAATAACCCACAGCACTACTGCGATTATAGAAAAGTTCTCTCTCTTATAATTGACTTACCTTTAATATGCTTGGTGTGATTATATCCCGCTATTAAACAAAACGAACCCACTGAAGGATTTGATTGAGAAGCTGTGATGTAGCCGTGGCGTGATGGATCCGCTATGTAAGAATGACAGTAGCTGAAACCCTGGGTTATTTGACTTCTGTTCTGTCCTCGGCCAATCACACACTCTCACATTGTTAGTGCGGTGTCAGCATCATCTAAATCAATTGTACATAGATATAGATATAAACTGAAACTAAATAAGCTGTGTGGTTTATCATATGCTGTAATAAATTTGAACCTGCTTTGTTTTTCTTTATCATGTATATGTAGGCAATGCATGAAACATTAGGTCCAGAAAATCAAGTTAAAAGTCATAGAGTTTTAGTAGTAAAGTGTGTATGAAGCCTGTATTTAAGTGAAGAGCACACATGTTGAACACACTCCTGCACTTCAGTCATTAGATTATATTCAGCTCATATCAGATGTTGGCAGAAGTCCCTCTGCTCATGTTTTAAAGGGTTAATTCAGCTGGTCTCTCACTATAAGCCAGTGTAATAGATGAGCTGTCCTCTACCCTGCAGCAGTGTCTGTTATCAGCGTTTCTCTGCTGTTTCTCTCACCTCTGCTTCTAGATTTGACATTAGCGCGGCGCTCTCAGTAACACCTCTGCTAAATTAATAGACACTAAACATTCCCACACTCACACACATCTGTATCTGCATCAGACTGCGTTCATCCTATAGGGAGAGCTTTAAGCTGGAAATAGGATAGATCATACCTTATAAAACTGCTGATCCTGACCTCACACACACACACACACACACACACACACACACACAGATGCAGGAGGTGTACTCACGGTTCGGCTTGTTAATCCTGCAGTCTGACTGAACTCTGCAGCTGGATCTGCATCCTATTGGAAATGCAGAGTTTTGAGTCTTTGAGTCAGATCCGCTTTCATTCCTCCAGCAGAGACCAGAGAGAGTTTCTGCTTCCCTCCAACACCATCAGACGTGCTCTCTCCCTCTGTGTGTGTGTGTGTGTGTGTGAGAGAGAGAGAAACACACACACACTCACTCGTCTCGCTCGCTCTCCCTCTCTGATCATCGTCAGCAAGGTTTCTGTTGCAAACTAAACACAGACAGATCTGCAAACTACAATAACGTACAGTAAAATGATGTGTGTGTGTGTGTGTGTGTGTGTGTGTGTGTGTGTGTGTGTGTGCGTGTGTATAAACATCAGATTTATTCAACTGGTTAAAGGTTTATTTAATGGAAGTGTCTGTACTTTAAAATAAAGCAGAGCTCTCCAGCTAATCTTCAGTAATCCCTCAGCTGAAGTGGAGCTGATTCTCCCTCAGATATTCCCCATGGTGCTGTTCATCAGAGCCAGCAGACGTTCTCAGTGTTTGTGATAGTGTTAGTTTGGCTTGAGTCTGCTCTGCTCCGTATGATCAGAATGATGATTGTCTGATCGTCTCAGTGTTGATCAGGCACTCGCTGGAGAAAAGAACTCAGCTGTATTAGTAATGTGGAAGATGAAACCCTCTCTCTCTCGCTCTCTTTACACACAGTAAAAGCAGAAAGAGGCTCATTTATAGAGAGAGAGTGTGGAAATAATGTGAGAATAGCTGGAGTAATGTCACTGCTGAAATAGATCTAGAATATATGCAGTGTTACACGGCGCACTCTCACCATTTCATGTGTTTGTGTTGAGTTATCATTAACACTTCTCCTTTCCTTTCTGCAGTTTCTCTGTTTCCTCTATTTCTCTATATTTCAGGCCGTCCACAGGGTCTTAAAAACTCTGAAATCTACTGAAATCTTGTGCTGTAGGTCTTAAATCGTGTTTAAACGGGTCTTAATTTCCCTTTGTTGATGGATTGCTACCCAGTCTGACCATACAAACACCAACAGTACACCTCAATACAACGTTAAACTGTTCATTTAAAAGCTCTTGTTTATCTTTATTGACCGTAACGGTTTAATAATTGTCCTTGAAGCAGCATATGTTAATAAGTGCTCATGTATTTACTGCTGAAGACACTGAGCTGCACAGATTTACTTTATTATAGTTTTGAACACTTTTGGTCAGTTTTTTATTTTATTTCAGGGAAAGCTTGTTGGTAAAACATATATTAATATATACAAGTAGAGCTTGCTTGTTTTTACATATTTACATATTAAAAATATTTTACTAAGAAATATCTCAAATATTCAAATGTTTTATGAAATGTATTAAATGATTATAATTTTCTGATAAGGCAAATAAAAGTCTGCTCCATCTGGTCCACTTGAGTAATTCCTCAGTGTTTAGCCCTTTATGAGTCTAAAGTTTGATTCATAATGATCTTCAAAGTCTTGGTGAAAGCTGCAGAAGCCCTGTATTTACTGTACAGCGTTCAGCTGTGTTACAGAAATGTACAGCAGATCAGATGAACACATCTCTCTCATGCTCAGCATTCTGCATTGTAACGTGTTGACACACAAATAACCAAAAACCTCTTGTTTAAAATCTGTTAATCTCTTGCTTTCAGTTGTGTGTTTAAAACTAAACTAAATTAAACTGAGTCAGATGACAGAATATCTGGTGTTTTACTCTCTTCTCTTACTCAGAGTTTCTCTCCTGTCCAAATATATCAAATCTCTTAAATCAAGAAGCATTTTAGCAAGCACAAATATATGATGATTTCAGAAACAACGAGTCAAAATGAAGAGAGTTTCTCCTTAAAACAAGCAGAATATTCTTATTAATATAGAGATTTATTTCAACACATTTCTAAACATAATAGCTTTATGTTTCTGTGCTATAATGACGGCACATAATATGAGACTAGATATTCTTCAAAATACAGATTCAGAGGCTTAATTAGAGTAATTAGGCAAGTCATTGTATAACAGTAGTTTCTTCTGCAGACAATCAAATATAAATATAGCTTAAAGAGGCTAATAATATTGACCTTGAAATAGGGTTAAATCATTTAAACCTGCTTTTATTCTAGCCCAAATAAAACAAATAAGACTTTCTCCAGAAGAACACATATTAGAGGGAATACTGTTAAAATTCCTGAATCTGTTCAACATCATTATTCATTATCATTATCATTATCATAATTCTGACTTTAGCTGATAATCGTTTTGAATAATCCTGATTACAGTTATGACCAAAATAATCCTGATTATGATTTTCCCATAATCGAGCAGCCCTAATATAAAATAAAGCATCCTCATCCACCATGCAGACTAATCGTCCTCATCTAATAACCGTCTTTTGATCACTTTTTTGATCCTCCTCAAGTCTTTTATTTGCTTGATTGAGTTTGGTCAGTTGTTCCACATGATTGCACTTGCTTATAAAAACAGATTTTTCCACACTAGACCTCCAAATATTAAAATCCCAACCCCTACTGAATGAATGATGTTACCTCACCATCTGAGAATAGTTCACTACATAACCAGGAACCACATTATTAAACGTTTTACACATCATTCCCAGTTTTAGGAAACAGACTCTTTTACTAACAGTGAACATGCTGAATTCTTTAAAAAACTCTGCAGATGTGCTCTGGGATGACTTTCTAAAATGATTTGTGCTCATTTATTTTGTGCCTTTTGCAGTTTTTCCTTACTCTGTGAGCAGCTATTATACCAAAATGAGCTAGCGTAATCAAAACGGGGTTGAATCAGAGCTCCTGCCAATACTTTTAAAGAATGAACATCCAACAGATCAGCTTGCCTTGCTGAGAACCTAATTTTTCCACATGTCTTCGTAAAAACCTGTTCATAAATATGTGTGTAAATGTATTATCTATTAAACATCCCAAATAATTCACAACACTTGATTAATGCTAACCACAAAACAATCCTCTTTCTTTAATTTGACTCTTGAAGCATCAGTTTTGCAGGTGTGTAAAGGAAGTTGTTTACACCAGTTGTAGAAATGTCCTAACTGGAACTCTTGATTTCCTCCAGGGATGTTTTGTTTTGATGAAATACTAAACTTGTGGCATCATCATCTGTACAGACAGAGTTCCTCTGAACATGCTGCTGTTAAATCATTCATATATCAAGAACAGATAATAGAGGAACTCCACAAGTGATTGATAAGAGAGCAGATGATACACCCTGTACGTTAACTCTCTGACTTCTATCATCCAGATAGGACTGAATGCACTGTAGGAACGCTTCATCAAGCTCAGTTACCTTTAGTTTATATAATACGGTCTGCAGGTACACAGAGTAATCTCACATCAGAAGGGTTCATAGTTATTTCTCTTCCTCATTATCAGGTTATTCTGTGTGTGTAATTGAGAATCTCTCCTCATTCTGACTCATGATCTCTGAAATCAACACTAGACTTTCACTTGTCTGCTTGATTTCAGCATCTTCAGATATTTGCACCTGAAACCAGACGAGATCTCTGAGTCAGAAAGAGTCAGTGCGTGTCAGAGCCGTGTGTGTAATGAGTGTGTTCAGCGGTGAGGCTTTATGTAGGCTGTGTTCAGTCATTTCACCTGTGTGTGTGTGTGTGTGTGTGTGTGTGTTCACAGCCTCACTGTGTCCTGCTGGCCTCCAAGGAGAACTCCGCTCCTGTTAAGCTGGGTGGTTTCGGCGTGGCGATTCAGCTGGGCGAGTCGGGTCTGGTGGCTGGAGGTGCGTGTGTTCTACTTCCTGCCGCTCGGCATGTGTACAGGAAGTGCAGCGTGTGGCCTCTGCTCTGATTGGTTGGTGTGTGTCCTGCAGGGCGCGTGGGGACGCCGCACTTCATGGCTCCAGAAGTGGTGAAGCGGGAGCCGTACGGGAAGCCGGTGGACGTGTGGGGCTGCGGGGTCATCCTCTTCATCCTGCTCAGCGGATGCCTGCCCTTCTACGGCACCAAGGAGAGGCTGTTCGAGGCCATCATCAAGGGCAAATACAAGGTGAAGAACAACAGCTTCAGTCATCACAGATATTCACATCAGATGTTGGCTACGCTGTTGTTGTCTATTGGAAGGGATGCGTCAATAGAGCCGCCATTTTAGTACAGGGTAGCGCTCCTTTGAAATGAATGCGGGACCAAGGTGGAGTGGAGGAATGGCCACCCAGAGCCAGAGATACACACACATGTACACATATAAATATGATCAGGAGTTTTCCCGCTGGTCAGTATGCTAATATTTATTTACATGTTTTACCTGAAATGTTCTGCCTTGAGCTTTGTTTTCTTTGTTTGCTGGTAACCTGTACTTCTTCACGCTGGCTTTAGTCTTGAGTAGTGCAGTTGAATGACATTTGTCCTGGGAGCCCTGTACCAATATGGCGGCGCTATTGACGCTTGCTCAGGGTCCGTATGTGATATCTAGTGTATATATCTATACATTAATAACAGCAGAGAGGAAGAGGTCAATAGCAGATCAATAATCCATCACACAATCACTGAAGAGTTCAGCAGCTGAACTGATGAGCATTACTGTGCTGCACACACATCTCACACTCCAGCTGATCAATGATCAATCACACACACGATATACTTGGTCTGTATACATGTATATAAACACACACATACTATACATAACATACTCAAATATACTAAAGAAACAGATATATATATATATACGGCTGAATTATTCGCCTCCATTTGAGTTTATTTTCAAATTAATTTATTTTAATTCTGACTTCAACTGTATGTGTGTGTATATATATACTGTATATATCCTACCAATCAAATGTTTGGGTTCAGTGTGAATTTTAAATGTTTTAAAATCAGCTTCTCCTTCTCACCAAGGCTGTGTTTATTTCATCAAAAATACAGCACAAGATGCAAAATTATGAAATGTTACCCGTTCAAAAGTAGTTTATCATTTAATTTAATCATTTATTCAGTGATTTTAAAGATCAGCTTAATTACTCCAGTCAGAGAGCCTTCAGAAAACACTAATATTTATTATTATTATTATTGTATTATTATTATTATTGTATTATTATTATTATTATTATTGTATTATTATTGCGATGTAGTGAACCCAGAGTAGGTCCACTAGGAGGCGTGGGAGGCCTTGATAATCACAATAAACCCAAAACAAAACAAAAAAACCCAATGGCAAAAATCCAAAACACAATGGCCTGACCCGGAAGTGTAAAAAAAAGGTGGTATTTATTTACAACGATGTGGAGGATATGTCCAGTGCAAAATATATACAGTGTCCATAAAAAAAATCCAAAAATATATATATACAAAAATACAAAGTACCAAATCAACAAATTAAATATAAAGACGAATATATATAACACAAAAACAAAACCAAGGAAGAAAAAAAAAACAATCAAACGTAACCACTGTATACTAGTATCTACTCACTCAGAAGATTGCTCACGGCTCTGCCACAGCACGCTCGCTAGCCAGGTAAACTGACCCCGAGCTGGAGTCTGGCATCCCTCTTTATACACCTGACTCCGCCCATTGATTGGCGTAAGCCATTCTCTAATAAGTATATAGTGAAAAGAACACACTTTCAAACTCGCCTTAAATGGCATCTCTTTAAATCTTAAATGGTCTGATCTGCTTTAACAGAACACACAGAAACATACAACATTAAACACCCATAACCTTTAACATCTTTCCTGTAAAACAGGACAAACAACCACACTGGTTGTACCCACATAAACACAAATGGTACGGTCGGACTTTCAGCGCGCGAACTCCCAAGGCGCGGCTTTTGATGTCATAAGCGCGCGCCCTTCCTTCACTCAGGTTCGCTGGTCTTGCGCTGAAGTCCGAACTCCTCTAGACAAACAAACAAAAACACGAAGACAATGTGTGTGTGCGCTCAAGTGTATGCTTCGTGTGAGACTGAAGGGGAGAGATGAACTGTGGAGGTGTGATAGTATGCCGGTGATATGATGCGTGCACTCATCAATATACCCGCCGACGGAGGAGGAAGGAATGAAGGTAAGTTTTGTGTGTGTGTGTGTGTGTGTGTGGGTGCGGCCGTCAGAGACAGAGGGGAGAAGTCTCACTTCTCCACAATTATTATTACTATTATTATTAGTAGTATTATTATTATATTATTATTATTATTATTATTATTATTGTATTATTATTATTATTATTATTGTATTATTATTATTATTATTATTATTATTATTATATTATTATTATTATTATTATTGTATTATTATTATTATTATTATTGTATTATTATTATTATTATTATTATTATTATATTATTATTATTATTATTATTATTATTATTATTATTATTATTATTGTATTATTATTATTATTAGTATTATTATTATTACTATTATATTATTATTATTATTATTATTATTATTGTATTATTATTATTATTATTATTGTATTATTATTATTATTATTATTATTATATTATTATTATTATTATTATTATTATTGTATTATTATTATTATTATTATTGTATTATTATTATTATTATTATTATTATTATTATTATTATTATTATTATTATTATTATTATTGTATTATTATTATTATTAGTATTATTATTATTACTATTATTATTATTATTATTATTATTATTATTATTGTTGTTGTTGTTGTTGTTGTTGTTGTTGTTATTATTATTATTATTATTATTATTATTATTATTATTAATATTAATATCAATGGCAATAGTTATAAACGCATTAATGACTAGAGTAATCATTTTTTGAAACTACACACAATAAGAAAGCAGTTATTTAAAATTGAACTAAATATTTAACAATTCAACTTTTTTTACATTTAATAAATGCCGCCCTGATGAACAGAAAAATTTTCTTAACATATATATATATATAAATATAAATACTTGAAATGTATCAATTAAATATGAATAGATATAAACAATGTTTTATACAGTGTGGTCATGCATATATTTCTACACACTGCTCACAAAACAATGTGTAAATATGAACTTTTATTCTGGATGATTGTTTGAAAGCGCAAATAAAAACTAGATTTAGCAAACAATTAATCACAGCCAAGATAAACGATTGTATTTACATAATACGTACATGTGTACTGCGTATATTCATGTATGAATACACACACACACACACACACACACACACACACACACTCACACACACACAAAATGTGCAAATTATATATATATATATATATATATATATATATATATATATATATATATATATATATATATATATATATATGTATATACAGTTGAAGTCATATCTTGAAGAATATCTAGTCTAATATTATTTACTGTCATCATGACAAAGAGAAAATAAATCAGTTATTAGAGATGAGTTATTAACACTGTTATGATTAGAAATGTGTTGAAGAAATGGGGGGCTAATAATTCTGACTTCAACTGTGTGTGTGTGTGTGTGTGTGTGTGTGTGTATATATATATACTGGAATATGCACACACACACAAATATTTGACACAATATAAAGAGTTCTCCTCAGTTTAATGAGTGAGTGTCTAAATGAGTGAGTGTGCTGTGACTGTGGCTGATAACCATGATGGTCTGAAGATAAAGCAGAAGCCGATCTCAAAGTGAAACACCATGATGGAGCAGAGTTTAATTAATAATAAATCATTGCTAACATCAAATGTTCATTGACTAAAACTAGACTAGAATCACGACAGACACTTACTAATGATCAGAAGACTGAACTGTCTAAAACTACATCACACTTTAATCTAAAGACTGATAATAATAAACACTGAACACACCAGATCCTGACAAAATAACACTGCTGTGTGCTGCGTACTGTATATGTACAAGTGCACACACACACACACACACACACACACACACACACACACACACACACACACACACACACACACTGTACATAAAATATAAAAATAAATAAAAGACACATTAACACGTGTGTATTTATTACATTTGAACACTGATTAAATGATTTAAAGACGACTCCTTGTGGAGTTACTCAGTGTTTTAAGGTGAACCGTTTATTTGGACTGAATTTAGACATTACTGCACTTCACTTTGTTTTATTTCAACACATTAATTAATAATTCTTTAGTCTATATCATGTATAAATGTTCATGTATAAGCAAATATTTTATACAATACAGCCATGCATATGTTTATATACACACCAATACACACAGCTATTTTATAAAGATGAACATTTCTTTTGGATGTGTTTAATCACACAGACACACACACACACACACACACGCACACACGCACACACACACACACACACACACACACACACACACACACATACAAGCAGATAAATACTGAGGACTGAGAGTAAAGATGTTTAATAAAACAGAGAGAGAGGTGTGGAGGATTTATTTATTTCAGCTAATTTCTGCACATAATAGTGTTAATAACTCATCTCTAATAACTGATTTATTTTCTCTTTGTCATGATGACAGTAAATAATATTAGACTAGATATTCTTCAAGACACTTCTATACAGCTTAAAGTCACATTTAAAGGCTTCACTAGGTTAATTAGGGTAAAGTTAGGGTAATTAGGGTAAAGTTAGGGTAATTAGACAATAATATTGTATAACAGTGGTTTATTCTGGAGACAGTAGAGATGATAATAATCTGGTAAGAGTGTTAATAACTTTACTGAGCTTAGACATTATTAATAACTTTAAAAGCTGTTTTTACTGACAGAAATGAAGAGTTTCTCCAATAGAACATATAGGAGATACTGTGAAACATGCACTCGCATAACATGCATAGATTCCACCAGAGGAATAATAATAATATAAGTGTGTGTTGAGCTGTAGATGAGGAGGAGCTGATCAGGCAGATTGAACATGCTCTGCTTTTCTCCTAATCAAGACTTCTGCATGACAGATATTCAGATGTAAATCAGGAACACACAGTGAGTTTATGGTGAGAGAAGAACAGAAGTCGTCTGAAACTCGTCTTTATTGAGAGCGAGATCAGCGGCAGGAAGAGAAGAGAGAGAGAAGAGGAACTGCTGTTTGACTTTCACTGACGGCTGCCGCAGCGCTTACTCAGAGTTTAATTCCCTTATCTTCTCTCATCCCTGTTCAGTTTGAATCATTTAATTGTTTGTGGTTTTATTTTTTATTACTTTAAAG
>NC_079440.1:63147038-63149538 GCF_903798145.1 Danio aesculapii
AGACACACACACACACACACACACACACACACACACACACATTTATCAGTGTGAAGAGTGTGTTTGGCTGATTGTGGATGTTTCCTGAGACTGCATGAGAGTGAAACAGCAGTGATCATCTGCAGCCCGTCTGACTCCTCTGTCACTCCTCATCCAGTGCTGTCCTCAGTGGTGATCTACAGGTGAGGAGTGTGTGAGCTGTGTTTGAGCAGGCGGATCAATAGTCTGATCTGATACACATGAGGAGAGCGTGACCCGTGCCCTCCTCATCTCTTCACCAGTCTCGGTGTATATGGATCAGGGTCAGCGCTGAGACGTCTGGCAGGAGACCGTAATCATGAGCACATCTCTCCTGTCCTGCGTGCACTTCACTGACCCCTACAGAGGGCACTTCAGCACTCCTGTCATGCACTACTCTGAATAGCTCAGCTCCATCTGATCATCTGACTGAGCAGCGGCCAATCAGATCACTCCGCTGGTCAGATCAGCTTCCTCATCAGGCGGATGAGCTCTCTCTGCAGCGCTCCTGAACTGAGGGCTGTGTGTATGTGTGAGTGTGTGTGTGTGTGTGTGTGTGTGTGTGTGTGTGTGTGTGTTTTACCTCTGAGCTCAACACTTCACACATGAACAAACTCCTGAAGCTCCTGTTTCTGTGTTGTGCTGTTGTTTTAGTCTGTTGTGTTCATCCTCGACTCCTGCCTAACCGTGCTCATCACGCTGCTCAGTGTGTGTTTGTGTGTGTGTGTGTGTGTGTGTGTGTCGTGCTGTTAATAATGTGGGTCTGCAGGCGTCTGCAGGACAGGAAGTCTCTGAGCGGCGATTGGGAAACTGCAGCGCTTCTCTGTCTCAAAATTCAACTCTCACTTCCTGTCAGTGTGTGTGTGTGTGTGTGTGTTGTTATTCGCTTTCTACACCTCTGACACAGCAGCGGTCGGAAACCCACTGATCAGCACACACACACACACACACACACACAGTCTACATGCTGACACACTGACATCACTGAGTGTTTTCTGGCACACTGAGAGTGAGCGACACCACCTGAACACAGATCTGCTGACATTTCCATAAGCAGCTGCATTTACACACACACACACACACACACACACACACACGACCTGATTAAAGGGTCAGTTCACGCAAAACCTGCTCAAATCTGCTCTAATGTTCAGCTGCAGAGAAACGGCCTCCTGCTTCTGAAAGCGGTGTGTGTGTGTGTGTGTGTGTGTGTGTGTGTGTGTGTGTGTGTGTGTGTGTGTGTGTGTGTGTGTGTGTGTGTTCAGTAATCTGACTGTGCTCTGCTGTTGTTGTTTCTGACGCTGCCTGTACTGTAGGACTGCTCGCTGCAGAAAGTAGGTATCCCAGCATCCTCCTGTGCGCTCCTGCATGCTCCTGTGCTCATTCCCTCCTCATACACACTCTGACCATCACACACACACACACACACACACACCATTCCTCCCGTTCCCCTACTCACATCAGTGTGTGTGTGTGTGTGTGAGCTCCATCTGATGATCATGATGTTCTCCTCCATCAGCATGTGTTGAGTTTCCAGTGCTGAGGAGCTTCACTTCATTTCTGACGTGTGTGTGTGTGTGTGTGTGTGTGTGTGTGTAGGGGCTGTGTCTCAGGTTCTGGACAGTCTGGAGGAGATTCACGCTCTGACTGACTGCAGTGAGAAAGATCTGGACTTCCTGCACAGCGTCTTCCAGGACCAACATCTGCACACACTGCTGGACGTGAGTCGACACACACACACACACACACACACACACACACTGACACCGTGCTGGATCTCCAGCGTGCGGTGGTGAGGGATAAACAGTGATATATCAGAGCTGCTCATGTGGTTTAATTAGAGATGCTGATAGTAACGGATTAACCGGTAACTGAACGTGTGTGTGTGTGTGTGTGTGTGTGTGTGTGTGTGTGTGTGTGTGTGTGTGTGTGTGTGTGTAACTGATTGATCAGTTAAGCGATTGGAAACATTATTGATATATGTGTAAAGTTTGGCTGTATAGGGGGCTGATCACAGCGAACGCTCTTGTGTTGGGGGCATGTGTTGAATGGTTTACTAACGGCCGCGTGTGTGTTACGCACTGTGCCGTTGCGTGCTGTGTGTGCTCGAGCAGAAAAAGTGTGTTACATCAGTCACGTCTTTTCAGTCTTCAGTCTGATGAAAGCAGAGCGGGGTTGTGTTGAGCTGACAGCAGAGTGTGTGTTGTCAGGATGACTACAGTGAGCATTAATGATGGAGGAGAGACTGGCGGTCGCTGTATATCATCACAGATCTGGAATATCACAATATTATTCAATATTACAGTTATAACATGGACAGCAGCACGACTCGCGCACAATACAGCTCAGCTGATTCAGGTGTGTATAGTGACATACATAAGAGCACCGCACTTCTTCTGTTCCTGTCCACATGAAGGCAGAGCGGTGCGCCTCGTGTTTCTGGAACAGATAGGCCTGCTCTGAGTGATCGGCCCCTGAATGT
>NC_079440.1:63159538-63182038 GCF_903798145.1 Danio aesculapii
TCAGCCCTGATTATCAGTGATGGATTGTCAGATGTGTGTGTCTCTGGTGTGTGACCGCCGGCCGCTGTGTGTGTGTGTGTGTGTGCAGATTTATGTACGGGCGCAGTTTGAATACGACCCAGCGAAAGACGAGCTGATCCCCTGTAAGGAGGCGGGCATCCGGTTCCGCGTGGGCGACATCATCCAGATCATCAGCAAGGACGACCACAACTGGTGGCAGGGCAAGCTGGAGAACACCAAGAACGGCACCGCGGGGCTCATCCCCTCACCTGAGCTGCAGGAGTGGTGAGAGAGAGAGAGAGAGAGAGAGAGAGAGAGTGTGTGTGTGATGTGTGTGTTTCTCACTGTGTGTGTGTGTGTGTGTGTGCAGGCGTGTGGCGTGTATTGCGATGGAGAAGACCAAGCAGGAGCAGCAGGCCAGCTGTACGTGGTTCGGCAAGAAGAAGAAACAGTACAAAGACAAGTACTTAGCCAAACACAACGCAGGTGAAGCAGCACACACACACACACACACACACTCATCCAGTCGTGTGGTATGTGTCAGTGCACACCTCTGATGTGTGTATAGCTTTATGTTTGAGTGTGTGAGAGCTGTAATGACACCGGTCAGATCACTGACGCTCTGCTGATCGAGTCAATCCACATATTAGCAGTCAGATCTTTAGTGTGTGTGTGTGTGTGTGTGTGTGTATGTGTGTGTGTGTGTGTGTGTTTATATAGAACATTTACCACCTAAAGCGCTTCACTATCATGGGGGGGTCTCTCCACACCACCACCAGTGTATGTGTGTGTGTGTGTTTGTGTGCGTGTGTGTATGTTAATCCACTGACCTACTGACACCTTTAGATCAGGGAAACACTGCCACCTGCAGACACACACACACACACACACACACACACACACACACACACACACACACACACACACGTTTGCTGTGCTGTCTCAGTGAGCAGGTTGCAGGTGTGTATGGTCTGATCAAAGCTCTTCTGTCTGATTGATGAGTGTTTGTCATCAGTGAGCAGCACAGCCTCTACACTCCCTGACACTAGTCTTGTGCTGGATCCTCCAGCTGTGAGAGCAGCAGATAATAACTCGTCTTCTAGTTGATCGTGTGTTAAAGTGTCAGAAGGAGGATTTCTCTGCTGAATCATCTGTTGATCTGCATCCCAATCATCACCAATACTGCAGAAGACCTACTGGAACACGCATGGAGCCAAGATTCTCACAGAAATCAGTCAAGTTTGGTGAAGGAAACATCATGGTCTGGGGTTATATTCAGTATGGGGGCGTGCGAGAGATCTGCAGAGTGGATGATCAACATCAACAGCCTGAGGTATCAAGACATCTGTGCTGCCCATTACATTACAAACCACAGGAGAGGGACAATTCTCCAGCAGGATAGCGCTCCTTCTCATACTTCAGCCTCCACATCAAAGCTCCTGAAACCAAAGAAGGTCAAGCTGCTCCAGGATTGGCCAGCCCAGTCACCAGACATGAACATTATTGAGCACGTCTGGGGTAAGATGAAGGAGGAGGCGTTGAAGATGAACACAAAGACTCTTGATGAACTCTGGGAGTCCTGCATTTCTTCACCATTCCAGATGACTTTATTAATCAGTGATTTGAGTCATGTCAGAGATGTATGGATGCAGTCCTCCAAGCTCATGATGGAGTCAGACACAATATTCATTCTGTTTCCACTGCAGCATGAGCACAGATTCTATACTGGACATTATTGAAGGTTCAGTGAGCAGACTTTAGTCTAAGCAGAGTCAGACCTTACTGTCCTAATCAAATCAGTCAACATCAAGACATGATCAGATTATATTGTGCTCAAATAAGCCTCATCTAGAGGCCTTTACCTTTCATATAACACACTTCTGACACCAGATCATCAACTGGAAGTGCAGGTATTATCTGCTGTTCCTGTAACTGGGATAGACCAGAAGACTTCTGTCAGTGTAGTGTAGTGCGCTGTGCTGATACTCACCTTCACCGCTCTGAGTACTGCTGTTCCTGCGCTCTCTGCTGGCTTTATTATCAGTTTCATGTGTTGATGCTGATAATCCAGATCTCAGCACGTTCAGGATCACATCAGCTCATCTCCATGTCCAGCAGAGTCTCACTGAGTTTCTCATCTTCAGCTCTGTGTGCTGTCCAGTCTCAGCTCAAGTGTGACCACAGTGTGTGTGTGTTTGACTGATGCAGATGTGTGTGTGTGTGTGTTTAAGCTGTGTTGTAACGTGTGTTTAACTGAGCCCTGTCCATTTTACACGCTGTCTCCCCCTAATGGCCTCCCTGCATGTAAGTAACTAATGCTGACCGTCTCCTTCTGCCTGAGTAACAAACAGCAGTGTGTGTGTGTGTGTGTGTGTTTGTGTGTGTTCAGCTAGTCATCCAATGAGTGTGTGCTGTTGTGTCATGTGATGTTGATCTTGTGCATGTGATGTCACTTCCTGTCAGGCTCGTTGAGCACCGTCGTCTTTAATCACTGATATGGTCACTGTGAGTGTGACGGACTGCAGAATGAGCACACACACACACACACACACACACACACACACACACGAACTCACATGTGCACACAAACACTTTCTTACTTTCAACCACTCACTCACACACACATACACACATTCTGTCTTACACACACACACACACACACACACTGACGCTGCTGTGTGTTTCCGCTAGTGTTTGATCAACTAGATCTGGTGACATATGAGGAGGTGGTGAAGCTGCCGGCGTTCAAGAGGAAAACACTGGTGCTGCTGGGTGAGGCCTTACACACACACACACACACACACACACACACACACACACACACTTCAGCAAACAGCACACACTCCAGTTCAGTAACAGCTGATATATGTGTGTGTGTGTGTGTGTGTGTGTGTGCAGGTGCGCACGGCGTCGGTCGGAGGCACATCAAGAACACACTCATCGCCAAACACCCCGACAAATTCGCGTACCCCATCCCACGTAAGAGCCGCTCATGCTGCAGAGATGCATGCTGGGAGCTGATGATCAGTGTGCTGTGATGATGAGAGTCTGACTACTAGATCCTTTAATCACTGTGTGTTCAGCAGACCACTGCAGCTCAGGAAACACAGGAGGGGTTAACCAAGTTCATTAATGCCAGCGTACGCTCTGTAGGAAAGAAGCTCGCACACTATAAAGCAGTGTGTGTGTGTGTGTGTGTGTATGTGTGTGTTGTCTAAAATGTGATTTTTATGTGTGTTATTCATCATTGATGTGTGTTTATTGTTGGTATTGAGTCAGTAATTACAGTAAAATGAAGATATTGTTCAGATAAAGTCATTAGAAACTCATTTAAATACGGTTTACTGCTGGAAATAGTGATTAATGACAATATCTGCAGACATTTCTAGCTATTTCTGAGGAGAATTTAGTTAAAAGTCTGCAGATTTACACTGAATGATTCATATAGCGATTCCAATGTCATGTCCTCTGACCAAATAAGAACAAATCCAGTATCCCCAAAACACATTTCTTTAGATATTTACAGGTTTGAGGATGTCTAATACAGTAGACTCTCCAACTTTACCTACAGAAACATTACTCGACACCATTTTAAAAACCAAGCCAGTTGTGGAAGGTACTATAGGTGTGATTTACTCTCTTATCTCCTCACTAAATCTGACTTCAGTAACAAAGTGGAAAATGAACTTGAGCTGACTCTCTCAGAGGAAATTTGGCAAGACATTATAAATAAGACTCCCTCAACTTCAGTGTGTTTGCTTTAATACAGTTATTCAGTTTACAGTGGTCCATCAGCTTCATTAGACAAAAGCATAATTAGCTAAATGTCCACCAACTATAAATCCCTGATGTGATGTAGAGATAGCTAATCACACACACGTGTTCTGCTCATGTTCTGCAGTTATTATTTAGCTTGTTTTTGTTCAAATGTTGGCATGTATCAATTGACCCCTATTATAGGAATATTTGGTTTAATCACAGATCCCAGTTTAGACATCAATACCAACAGTGTGATTTCTTTTTCAGCATTAATTGCTAGACATCTTATTCTGCTCAAATGGACGGACAAATTTCCTCCAGCGTTTAATCAATATATTAGAGGCCTTATGTACCATCTTACAGTGGAGAAGATTCAGTACTCCACCAGAGGTCGCAGTCAACAATGTAATCTTATTTGGCAGCCAGTGCTGACGTATATAAAACAAATAGATCCAAGCTTAATATTCTGTTAGTTTATTTGTTTCTCATTATTTTCCTTCCCATCATCTTATTTAATTTAACTTTCATTTCTATCTCAATTATTTAATTTCTTTATTGTACATTTGCTAAGCCTATTGTGACTCTGTGTGTGTATACATGTAGGATAGATGAGTGAACATATAATGGAACTTTTATCTACTTGTATGTATGCATGTATATATATCATGACATGGTGTAAAACAGATTTAAAATAGGCATAAGATATTGTGTAGAAGTGGTGCAGTGGGGTGGGGGGGCTCTGTTAGAGTAAAGATAATTCGTCTCTGCTTTTCAAATACTTCTGAAATTGATGTTTTATTGACCAAAATGTTAATAAAAATAAATAAATAAATAAATAAATCTGCGTATTTCTGCAGAATGAGTTTGGGAGTATCATAACTAAAGCCTTAATATGTGAAATAAATCCTCTCTTTTTAACTTGTATTAAATGTTTACAATGTAAATCCAATTAGATTCACTTTATCTGGTGAACAAAGCAAGTCTCTCATATAATATCTCTACTAAAGGACAGAGAATATGACTGAACACACTGCACTGTACATAAATCTGATCAACATCTTCATATTAGTCAATAATATTACTGTCATTAAATTATAAACTCAATAAATATAGATATACACATGTCAATAAACAGACTCACTGATGGGCTGCAGAAATCTGTGTGTGCTACTGATTACTGTTTACTCCAGTAGCGTCTCAGTAAAGACTCCTCCATCTGTGTGATGTCTGCGCTGTTGTGGGGACCCACAGTGTGTCAGAGCGGACTGCTTTTGCTGTGTTATGGGGACGTTTGCTGACGCTGCGTTTCTCCCGCAGACACGACCAGACCGCCCAAGAAGGACGAGGAGAACGGGAAGAACTACTTCTTCGTTTCGCACGACCAGATGATGCAGGACATCTCCAACAACGAATACCTGGAGTACGGCAGCCACGAGGACGCCATGTACGGCACGCGGCTGGAGACAATCCGCAAAATACACGAGGTCAACATGGTGGCCATCCTGGACGTGGAGCCGCAGGTCAGCCGAGCCGTCCGTCTGTCAGTCATCAGCTAATCCACACAGCTGATCAGAGATAATGAGGAGAGGTTATCCTGAAATCAGCTGAATAAAGCAGATTACTGCACCACTGGCAGATTCATTAGTGATTTAAACAGCAGCTGTTACAGTGTGTGTGTGTGTGTGTGTGTGTGTGTGTGTGTGTGTGTGTGTGTATATCCCCAGCATTCTCTGATGCTCAACATGACTGAATTGTGTTTGCTCTAATCAGACTTGATCAGAAACTCTTTGATTGACATTCTCCTGCTGTACAGAGGGGGTAAGCCCCGCCCACTAGTCTCCATCTCATTAGCATAAACAGCAGCCCTGAGTGAGAAGCAGCCGTCTGTCCATTAGCCATTAGAGTGTTTGAGCTGCTGAAGATAATGTCAGCATAGACTAAGGTACACATAGGTGTGTGTGTGTGTGATTTATGACCTGTGTGTGTGCGTGTGTGTGTGTGTGTGTGTGTGTGTGTGTGTTGTCAGGCGCTGAAGGTGTTGCGGACGGCTGAGTTCTCTCCATATGTGGTCTTCATCGCGGCTCCGACCATCACTCCTGCTATGACTGAGGTGAGTGCTCAGTGCTGTGTGTGTGTGTGTGTGAGAGAGTGTGTGTGTTTCTGCGTGTGTTTCTGATGTTTTCATCTCTTGCGTCTCCGTCTGCCGCTCTCAGCTTCCTAGATGGTGCAGGAAACTGCCTGTAAGTAAAAGATGATGCGCAGTGGCTCCAGGCCTCACAGACATCCGTGTGCCTTCAGAAACACACACACACACACACACACACACACACACATATAAATACACACACTCAGATACATACACTCTCATAATCACACACACACACACACACACACACACACACACACACACACACACAGCCTCATTTACAGCTCTCACAGCAGCTCAGTGTTGGTGAAGTCAGAGCCCAGTGATGTGGCAGTACCACACATCATTATTCTCCACTCCTGGACGATCCAGGAAGCGGGATTAAACAGTGAGACTGAGCACGGCCGCCAGAGGAGAGAATCATGGCAGATTTACCCCCATACACACCGCAGTACACACACCTCACACACATGCAGGAAGTAGGGGGTTTCAGTAATCTGATGCACAGATGATATAATACACACATTCAGTCATTCTCCCTCAGCTTAGTCCCTTTATTAATCAGGGGTCACCACAGTGGAATGAACCGACAACTATTCCAGCATATGTTTTACGCAGTGGATGCCCTTCCACCTGCAACCCATCACTGAGAAACACCCATACAGTCATACACTGTGGACAATTTCGCCTACCCAATTTCCCTATAGCGCATGTGTTTGGACTGTGGGGGAAACCCACGCCAACACGGGGAGAACATGCAAACTCTTCCATTTCAGTCTCTGCTATATCTACTACAGCAGTGACCACATGAGTGTACTGTAAATACATCATACACACCTGCTGCAGTGATATCAGTCAGATGAAGGTGAAACTGAATACATCAATATTCACCTGAGTTAAGCTGTGGTCACACTGGGCTTTCCCTCCCATAGACTTCCATTCATACGCACACGAATGCGTCAGACAGGAAACGCAGGGTCATGCGTCAAGTTTCACATGTTGCTGCGGTGCAAAGTTCAAGCTTGGTGAACTCTGACCTGTGAAATCGCATCACTTGACTGGGTGAGACCAATTGAGGATTAAAACAGCACCTCTCTGGACAGACATGTAAAGCATCTCCAGCTCTCCTGATGGAGCTGTGTTTCTGCATCTGAACACTCTCACAGATCTCACACACTCTTCTGAACGGCACACGTGTGGCTCTGGTCCTGCAGACACTCGCTCAGCTAGAAGTGTGTTTGTGGTAGATCTCTGGTCTTTAAGGGTTCGTTCACCCAAGAATGAAGTTTCTCCCATGATATGCTCACACTGGAGGTGTGTATGCGCCTCCTCCTCCAGTCAAACCCAGTCTGGGTTATCTGAATAATTGTCCATCTGTGCGGTGTCAGCGCTCAGTAAAGCTCATCCATCATCATGAGGAGTGTCTCTCTCAGAATAAAGCTCTCCTCTACTGTTTAACACACACATGTACAGCTTTAGGAACTGTTCTGCGTCACTTCCAGCAAGTGTCCTCCATCATGTTCAGGCCTGCTGTAAGTGCTGGCTCTTGTTTCTTAAAATATAGACCTTTTTGTAGTTCTCGACCTCATTTTCTATTTAATTATGAGCTTTAAATACTTTTTAAGGTCTATTTTTTGCTGGATTAGCTTGTTAGAGGGTCTTCAACCACACTTTTTGATGTACCAAAAACATTTCCTAAAGATTTAGAAGAAAAACAAATGAGAATAATTTATTATATATATATATATATATATAAAGCTTAAAGGGGCTAATAATATTGAGCTTAAAATGGTGTTTAAACTATTAAAAACTGCTTTTATTCTAGCTGAAATAAAACAAATAAGACTTTCTCCAGAAGAACTAATATTATCAGACATACTGTCAACATTTCCTCAATCTGAGAAACAGCATCTGAGAAATATTTAAAACAGAAGAAAGAAATCAAAGGGGGGTGAATAATTCTGACTTCAGCTGTAACTCTGATAGGATGTGACTGTATAAAGTCACACACACACACACACACACACACACCTCAGATGTGAAGTAAATGATGGGAGGACTGTAGTTGTTGTATGAATGAGTGCTCTCAGTAGTGTCTGTACTCATAGAGCAGATGCACATAGAGAAGTCCAGAATCAGTGAGCAGCTTCAGGAGATAGCAGAGGAGTTCAGCAGCAGCAGCAGCGCTCTTACTCATGCTCGGTCTGTGTTCTGTTGTCAGGACGAGTCTCTCCAGCGGCTGCAGAAGGAGTCGGAGGCGCTCCAGCACTCGTACGCTCATTACTTTGACCAGACGATCATCAATAACGAGATCGACGACACCATCCGCCTGCTGGAGGAGGCTGTGGAGCTGGTGTGCAGCACCGCGCAGTGGGTGCCTGTGTCCTGGGTGTACTAACCACACACACACTCACACACACACACACACACACACACACTGACGGACTGCATCCCGGAACTACCAGTGCGTAGTGCTGTATATAGCTATACATATATAAATATCTATAAATATGAATATATAAGTCATAGATATGGTCCTGTGCGGATGCCGAGGCGTTGTGGACATTTTATACGGTTTTTCTTTTTCAATGTGCGAGACGCCGTCTCCGAGCAATGATGAGCACAGCCAGTCGTGGAGAAGCAGCGCCCTGTTGGTCCAGGCCTGTGGGTGTGGCTCAGTGACCCCGCCCACTGGCCGTATAAAAGCACACACACACAGACACACGAGCAGCGTCTGCACTGGACTGATCTGCTCCTGCGCGTCTCTCTCCATCCTCTGTTTACAGATGTAGGTTTGCACAAGGGCAGTGGAGCTGCTCCTCTTCCTCTAGATGTGTGTGTGTGTGTGTGTGAGTGAGTGTGTGTGTGTCCAGCGCAGACCGACCGGCCCATGGACACACTCTGACCCTCATGCTCTGTGTAGTGACGTGTTTGTAAATTGTCCTGGGTCCTTGTGCGGAGCGGGGAGGAGAATCTCCATTCCTAGATGGATGATGTGAGAAACTGTGCCGTCTTCAAGAGTATTACTGTTCTACTCAGAGAAACCCAGAGGATCTTATTGTGTGTAAATGTGTCAATGGTGCGTACATTTTGAGATTGAAATGAAGTAGTGTGTGCATAAACCACTGAACAGACTGTGTGAACTCTTCATTTCAGATGTAAACTCCTCTGCCAGTGACGAAACGCTCTTCAACATGTGTTTGTTTGTTTGTTTATTTGTTTTTTTTATCTATTTCCTTTCATGTGTTTCAAAAAAAGTAAATGCTTTTGAAATCAGGCTCTGTGTGTGTGTGTGTGTGTGTGTGTGTGTGTGCGTGTGTGTGTGCGTGTGTGTGTGTGCGTGTGTGTGCGCGTGCGTCGATGATGATGATTAGTGTGATTTCAGCCAATCAGATTTAAAGGAGACCTATGATCAAAAATGACTTCTATAAGGCGTTTAAACCCAGTTGTGTGTCAGCAGTGTGTGAATACACTCACCGGCCACTTTATTAGGTACACCTGTCCAACTCCTCATTAACACAAATGTCTAATCAGCCAATCACATGGCAGCAGCTCACTGCATGTAGACATGGTCAAGACGATCTGCTGCAGGTCAAAGCGAGCATCAGAATGGGGAAGAAAGGGGATTTAAGAGACTCTGAACGTGGCATGGTTGTTGCTGCCAGACGGGCTGCTCTGAGTATTTCAGAAACTGCTGATCTACTGGGATTTTCATGCACAACCATCTCTAGGGTTTACAGAGAATGGTCCGACAAAGAGGAAATATCCAGTGAGCGGCAGTTCTGTGGGCGCAAATGCCTTGTTGATGCCAGAGGTCAGAGGAGAATGGCCAGACTGGTTCCAGCTGATAGAAAGGCAACAGTAACTCAAATAAGCACTCGTTACAACCGAGGTCTGCAGAAGAGCCTCTCTGAACACACAACACGTCCAACCTTGAGGCGGATGGGCTACAGCAGCAGAAGACCACACCGGGTGCCGCTCCTGTCAGCTAAGAACAGGAAACTGAGGCTACAATTCACACAGGCTCACCAAAACTGGACAATAGAAGATTGGAGAAACGTTGCCTGGTGTGATGAGTCTCCATTTCTGCTGACACATTCAGATGCTCGGCTCACAATCTGGCCTCAACAACATGAAAGCTGGTGGTGGTGGTGTAATGGTGTGGGGGAGATTTTCTTTGGGTCCATTAGTACCAATTGAGCATGGTGTCAACACCACAGCCTACCTGAGTATTGTTGCTGACCATGTCCATCCCTTTATGAGCACAGTGTCTCCATCTTCTGATGGCTACTTCCAGCAGGATAACGCACCATGTCATAAAGCACCAATCGTCTCAGACTGGTTTCTTGAACATGACAATGAGTTCACTGTACTCAAATGGCCTCCACAGTCACCAGAGCTCAATCCAATAGAGCACCTTTGGGATGTGGTGGAACGGGAGATTGGCATCATAGATGTGCAGCCGACAAATCTGCAGCAACTGTGTGATGCTATCATGTCAATATGGAGCAAAATCTCTGAGGAATATTTCCAGTAGCTTGTTGAATCTCTGACATGAAGGATAAAGGCAGGTCTGAAGGCAAAAGGGGGTCCGACACGGTACTAGTAAGGTGTACCTAATAAAGTGGCCAGTGTGTGTATCTCCAGCATTCTCTGATGCTCAACATGACTGAATTGTGTTTGCTCTAATCAGACTTGATCAGAAACTCTTTGATTGACATTCTCCTGCTGTACAGAGGGGGAAAGCCCCGCCCACTAGTCTCCATCTCATTAGCATAAACAGCAGCCCTGAGTGAGAAGCAGCCGTCTGTCCATTAGCCATTAGAGTGTTTGAGGTCCTGAAGATAATGTCAGCATAGACTAAGGATTCTAGATGTGGAGTTTTAGATGAACAGAGACAGGAGCGACATAGACTGACAGAAGACTGAAGCACACACTCACACTGAAGCACACATGCACACCTGACCAGCACTCACAACACACACACACACACTGCTGTTTTACATCTGTCGCTATGGTGACACACAGTCATCTGTAGCTCCGCCCTCTTCTGAAATGAGCATTATTTGTGTGGTATTTTGAGCTACACACACACATAGACACACACACACACTCTCTCTCTCTCTATGTACATCAGTCTTGTTTTACAGCTCGTGAAAGGGGCAGAATGGGTCTCCATTAAGGGGGAAGTTTACATTTAGGGCTGTTTCTACATCATTATCCAGCTAATGGCCCTCTGACTGTTGGAGCAGGATTACTCCACACAGGACTGATTCTCCAGGATCAACACAGATGTTAAAGCAGCAGCAGCGCATCATAGCTGGCAAACCCGCCCAGATGGAGATGCTGATGCTGGAGCCGGGTCTGCAGCTGCTCACTCCTCCAGCAGACGGCGCTGTTTCTCATGCACATCACATGGTGTCACAGAGAAACATTCAGAGCACAACTGGACTTCTAAATGTAACCACACGCACTCTTACACATGTAGTGTGTGTGTGTGTGTGTGTGTGTGTGTGTGTGTGTGTGTGTGTGTTCATATGACGTCATTCTTTCATGTCCACCTGAAGATAAACATTTGAGAAAGCGGGAGGTTCGCGTGTACACACGTGACCATAGGTCGGCGGTGGCGTCATTGTGTTCCGGGTCTCGCTGTCGCTCATTTAAACATCAACATTACCGAAAATCATCAAAAGACCGGCGCCGCCTGCTCGGGTCAGCACGGAGTTGGTTAACGGTATCGGTTTAATGCTCCGAGTCTGCCCGGGTGTCGTGGGGGGTGCCGGTGACGCAGGAAAACAGCCGCGGCGACATGGAGGAGCACCGGCTGCAGACTCGGTGAGAGACCCGCACTCCACCGGGAGCTGCTGCGACGCGTTTCTGCACGCCTGAAGCGTGCGTGTGTGTGTGTGTGTGTGTGTGTTTGTTTGTTTGTTTGTTTGTTTGTTTGTTTGTTTGTTTGTCTGACGAGTAAATAGGCTGTTGACGGTCCTCTGAAGCTGGATTTATACTTACGCCTGGCGCCGGATCGCGCACCTCCGCTGACTGCGCGTGCACCTCGCGAAACGAACGAGGCTCAGTGCACACTCAGTCAACTTATGGGGTGAGGTGAAAATGTACTTTTTGGCTTTACTGTGTACCCTAATCAGGAGGAAATTTATTATTATTTAATTAATTTAATTATTTAGCTAACAATATTTTACATTCATAAATGTAAATTTACCAATAAGAAACCGAATTTTAAGGTATTGATGACTGAATTATGCTTATATTAGTAGTATCAGAGACTCTGTAAATAAGAAAGCCCTACGCACTTTAAAACTCTGTGAGCTCTATAATGTATTTATTTGATTATTACATATGTACATTTTGTATGTTTGTATTTGATGTATGCTTACCCCCTGGCAGGGGCGTCACTAGACACAATATACTGGGGCACGTACCCCAGTAAAATCTCCTTTACCCCAGTAAATCTCCAGTACCCCAGTAAAATCTCCTTTACCCCAGTAAATGCACTGAGATATGATTTACTTCATATGAAGTGACGCATCTCCGCGTGTACTCAGAGAACCCGCGCACGCCTCTCGCACGCGCTGCTCTTCTGCCGGTGCGAGTCCCGGTAGTAAACATGCGCGCCAAAAAAGCAGGCTACAGTTTTAACAAAATCTGTCCTCCTTTCCCACGGCTGCTGCAATTTCTAGCCAAGAATTATTGATCATCTGGTTATCTCTCTGATCACGGGTCATAAAGATGTGTGTACAGTCGTACTGTTTCAGACGAAATCTCTCCAAAGTGATCCATATTCAACTCAAATCAGCTGCGGCGCCGCGCGCACTGTTCACTCGAGTCTCAAATTATGCCATGTGCACTACTAGCTGCAATCATGTCGCGTGCACCCAAAGCATACATCCGCAAACTCCGCGATGACGTCACATTCGCCGCGCGCACTCAAGCGAACGCTGGCGGTCGGCTGCGTGCGCAACCTCAAGCAGATCGCAGACACACACACCGACATGTACTACCTAGGCAGGTGCATTTGGGGCATCTCTGAGCTCTGACACAGAGCCGAGACTGGCGGTTACGTCCGCTCCGCATGTGTTTGTGTCTCAGTCATTCTGTATATCGGACCCTTACGGCCCGTCAGTGGAAACGAGCCAGCAGAAGTGTGTTCTGGTGTGGATGTTTGATTAAAAGCTCTTGATGGTGTGTCCTGCAGGCTGCGAGGCGCTGTTGGAGTGGGAGTATCTGCCTCCGGTGAGTCCGCGGCCCAATAAAGGCTTCGTGGGCCTGAAGAACGCCGGCACCACCTGCTACATGAACTCCGTCATCCAGCAGCTCTACATGATCCCGCTGGTCCAAAACGCCATCCTGGCCGTCGACGGCACCAGCAGTGAAATCGAGGATGAACCATCCGGAGACGAGAAGCAGGACAGCGACGTAAAACACTCCAGCGATGCTCCAGAGTAAACACGTGTGTGTGTGTGTGTGTGTGTGTGTGTGTGTGTGTGTGTGTGTGTGTGTGTGTGTGTGTGTGTGTGTGTTGGTGATTCTGAAGTGGTGTGTTGTGTGCAGAGTAACGTGGACCCGCAGGATGACGTCTTCAGTCTTCAGCAGCAGTGTGAGGATAAGCTGTCTCTCAGTAAGGTCGAGGACCACCGGGACTACATCGTCTCAGTGCTGCGCCACCTGCATCTGATCTTGGGCCACCGGGCGACATCATGGCTGCAGTATTACGAGACTCGAGGCTTCTGGAAGCGGTTCAGGTCAGACATGACGTCATCCTCAGTTCTGTTTGTAGCAGCCGGTGCCGGTGGTGTGTTTGCTGTTAGCAGATGTGTGTGTGTGTCTCTGCAGGCTGTGAGGGGAGAAGGTGAATCTGCGAGAGCAGCACGATGCTCTGGAGTTCTTCAACAGTCTGGACGAGGCTCTGAAAGCGTTCGGGCATCCCAGCATGCTCAGCAGGATCCTGGGCGGCTCCTTTGCGGATCAGAAGATCTGTCTGGGCTGTCCTCACCGGTGAGCAAATACGGCAGTACGGCATATATTGCTGACGGAGAAAACATTGAGATTATCAGATGAGTAGCCTGTGTTTGTGCTTATGCAGTGGGGTATTGATTATTGACATTTAAAAGACTTTATTTGTCACATACACTTTTACATGCAGTGAAAATGGACCCCCCGACCATACACAAACATCACACATTTCAGGGGAAGACAGGTCAGGTGAGATTTTAGAAAGACGGAGGCAAAAAACAAGACTGCCATTGAAGTAGAGCAGTGTGAGATCAGGGGAAACAAGCAGCAGCACAAGCACATAAACACATAGACATAACATCACAACAGGGATGTGGATATAGTCCAATAAAGGCAGCAGTCAACTGGTCCTGCAGCCAGGGGTGTGTGTGTGTGTGTGTGTGTGTGTGTGTGTGTGTGTGTGTGTGTGTGTGTGTGTGTGTGTGTGTGTGTGTGTATGTATGTGTGTGTGTGTGTAAGCCTGTAGAGTCTCAGAGCTGTCCTTGGAACGGGGAGCAGGAATTTCAAGCGTCTCCTTATCTTGCTCTCTGGGGAAGGTGTTCATCTCTAGCTGAGGCTGTCTAGCAGGAGAGTTACAGGGAAGCTGAAAGAGAAGAAAAGGTTTTCAATTTGGATCAATATCTGCCAATTCCGCAGATATCTAATGTCTGTCACTGGTCTCCAGGTCTGACCAAATCATCTTGCAACGTCACTAGTTTCTCCCCGATGTTTTTCAATGTCTGGTCATCCAGTCATCTGACATATGAGCATGCATGAGCATATACTGTGCAGAGCAGTGCAGATCATGTGTGCTGATGTGGAATTCTGATTATTGGAAATGTTTATTTTGTAATGTTGACTAGAAGTAAAAGCATGAAATATATATTTTTATTTCTGTGAAATGCAACAATAACTTATTAATTATTAGCATGTATGTTAATGTGTAATTTGCATATATGAGATTTCTATACAGGGCTCTGTCTTTAAATTATTGCACATTTACTACAGGATTAATTGTCACAATTGCATTGTATACTCCTAATATCAGTGTATTTTATCTTCTGTAAATGTTAGAAACTACTGTAAGGAACTCATAAAACACACAATGACAGTACCTGTAACACTACTGCTGTGCACTGCTAGCTCTGCAGTCTGCTGTTGTTTTGGTCTTTGTCTCCCCCTTGTGGCTATTAAGGGGGTTTCAGCAGTATCAGTGATCTGAAATGTTTTATTTGTATTTTTACTGACAGACCCCAACACATTCAATCCTTTCAGTCCAGCCATCTTTATTGTTTTGCTTCTTTGAACACGTCCCCTTAAAGCCCCACGCATAACAACACATCTTTCCCCTAAAGAGAGGAAATAAACTATAACCTGAAGAAATAAGAGCATTTACTCTGTTTTGCATAGGAAATCCTCTACAATAAACATTCTCAAAATGCAGCATAACTTTACTCATTCATTCATTCATTTTATTTTCGGCTTAGTCCCTTTATTAATCTGGGGTCGCCACAGGGGAATGAACCGCCAACTTATCCAGCACATGTTTTACACAGCGGATGCCCTTCCAGCCGCAACCCATCTCTGGGAAACATCCATACACACTCACTCACACTCATACACTACGGACAATTCAGCCTACCCAATTCCCCTGAACCGCATGTGTTTGGACTGTGAGGTAAACTGGAGCACCCGAGAATGCAGGGAGAACATGCAAACTCCACTCAGAAACACCAACTGACCCAGCCCAGGCTCGAACTGTGAGGCGACAGCACTACCTACTGCGTCGCCCCAACTTTAAACATCTTCACGCTAATTGTACTCCTTATTCCCTGCTTGTAATAGAAGTCGACAATCATTTTCAAGCCAACTTGAAGCTTCACATAACCTCAATCAATCTTTCTGGAGGTTTAATGTTTCTTTTCCGTCTTTGTTCAGTCGCTGACTTGATTACTGTCTCTGTAACCGGTCCATTCTCTGTATTCATTGGCTCAGAAGAAGTAGATGGTGTGTCCTGTATCTTGGTCTCAGAACTTTGCTTGAGAGCTAAATCAATTCTGTTCCATCGCAGAGTTGATCCCCCATCCATGGCAATATCATAAGACCTTGGAGCCGCATGTTTTTCAACTTTTCCCTGCTGAGACCACAACCCTGTGTTGTGGTTACTTATTTTGACAGTGTCAGCTGGTTTCAAAGCTGTCAGTGGCTTCACTTCTGTTTGCTTTTTTGCTTCTGATTAAAGCATTTCACCTTACTTACATGAGGAGCGTCCAGCAGATCCTCTCTAATGGGAAAATTTGTTCGGATTCTTCTGCCCATGAGCATTTGAGCTGGGGAAAAGCCGTTCTCCAGTGCTGCACTTCTATATATCATGAGACTTCTATGAAAGTCCTCGCTTCCTGCATGAACCTTTCGCATGAGTCCTTTCACTATATTCACAGCAGACTCTGCCAATCCGTTTGATCTGGGGTAATTTGGACTGGATGTATCATGGCGAAAACCCCATTCCTCAGAAAACTTGAGTTCACTACTGGAAAACTGAGGTCCGTTGTCTAAATACTACACAGGGGACACCATGACGAACAAACGTAGACTAGATGAAGGTAATGACCACCTTGCTAGTAGTAGACTGCAGTGGATGTAACTCTTCCCCTCACAGTCAAATAAATCTGCTCCAACTTTGTAGTAAGGCCTACTTGTTACAGGATGTGGAAGAAGAGGCTCTGCCTGCTGTCTGGGCCTGAAGGTCAAACAAAGCTCGCATGCTGATGTCAATTGTGAAATGTCCTGATTCATCCTCTACCAGTACATCCCTTCCCTAGCTCTCCCTTTGCACTTTTCTTCTCCCAGGTGTCCTACGTGAATTTTTTATGAATTTCTTTCCTTATGCTTATTGGGATGATAAATTTACTGCCTTTGAAGACAATGCCATCTACAACCGTGAGTTCTGATCTGCAAGCCCAGTAATCTCTAATTCTTACAGGACAGTCCTCCGGCCATCTTTGCTGTATAGCCACCTTCAGTTCTTTCATTATTTCATCCTTTTCTGTCTCCAGTTTTATGTGTTCTGACCTGTCAACAGACACTGGGAGTGAGGCTACTGCCATATCTACATAAGCTTTTATTCCTGTTCCACAGGTCTCTGTTCCTTCTTGTCCATCTACAGCACGAGACAGTGCATCTGCCGCAAGCATATACTTTCCTGGTGTGTAAATTCAATTGACATCATACTTTTGCAGCCTGCTGAGCATCCTTTGTATCCTGAGGGGACAATCCTTCAATGACTTGGCCATGATGGGAACCAATGGCTTATGGTCAGTCTCCACAGTGAATGCTCGTCCATAAACAAATTGATGGAATCTTTCACATGCGTACATAATGGCCCGCAGTTCCTTCTCTATTTGTGCGTATCTTGTTTCTGCAGCAGATAGAGCTCTGGATGCATGGGCCACTGCCTGCCATACGTCGTTATACTGCTGGAGTAACACCGCACCCACCCCATATTGTGATGCATCGGCTGAAATTCTTATGCGTCTTTCTGGGTCACAGAATTTCAGCACAGGTTCTGCTGTCTGAATGTATTTCAAAGTTTTCCAGCAGTTTTCTTGTTGATGTGACCATACCCATTCATTCTTTTGTTCTAGTAAACACCGGAGTGGTGCAGACTGTGCAGAAAGCTGTGGAATGAATTCAGCCATACCTAGAAAGCGTCTGACATCATCTTAGTTCTGTGGTCGCTCCATGTTTTCTGTTGCGGATGTTTTCTTTGGATCAGGCCTTTTGCCGTCCTCTGAGATAGCATCTCCCAGAAAGGTTCATGATTTCATTTCAAATTTGCATTTTCTTGAGCTTCAGATTGACTTTTTGAGTGACTTCAAGCACCTCCCTAAGTCTAGCATCGTGCTCCTCTTTAGTTGTGCCATAGATTATGATGTCATCCATCATGGTTCCCATGCCTTGAACTGTTTATCGATCATTCCTATGGTTTTGTGATACACCTCTGGTGCTGAAATATGCCATACGCTAACCTGAGAAACCTGTATCTGCCCTCAGGGGTGTTGGAGGTGCAGAGTGCCTCATCCAGCTTCATTTGCCAGAATCCTGTAGAAGCGTCCAACTTGCTAAACCATTTTGCCCCTACAAATTGTGACATGATTTCCTCTCTAGTGCGTAACTTAAAGTGCTCTCTTTTGATAGCTTTCTTTAGATCTCTCGGATCCAGACAGATTCAGAGTTGGCCATTTTTCTTTTCTACTATATTCAACGAGCTAACCCAATCTGTCAGCTTTTCAGTTTTAGCTTTCACTCCTAATTTTTCCATACGGATATGTTCTTCCTTAAGCTTTCCTCTTAATGCAAAGGGAACCTTTCGACAGGCAGGAATGACGGGTGCCACTTGCAGGTCAATGTATATTTTATGTTCCTCTGTAAGGCATCCCAAGCGCTCATCAATGTCTCCGTATTCGTGTATCATCGTCTGTCGTTTTGAACATCAGCCACAAAGACTTTCTTTACTAAGTCTAGTCGCTCGCATGTTTTTAAGCCCAAAATTGCCTGTACTTCTTTGTCTACAACCAGCCTCTGTATTTTTTGGTGCTTGCCCTTGTATAAGACATTTACTGTGCAACTGCCTTTCACTGGCACCTCCTCTCCGGTATATCCAGAGACTTTTATTTTGACTTTGTGTAATGTTGGCTTCTGTCTGAGACTTTTGTATTCTTTCTCTGATATCAGGTTCATTTGGGCACCCGTATCCAATTTAAATGGCACTATTGTACCATTGACTGTTAATAGTATAATCCATTCTTCTTTAGTGATGCTGCTGACATTTAATGCATCCACAAAAAATGTCTCTGTTTTCTTCCACAGTGTGTACTTTAATTCCAGTACTTAGCATTTCGCATAGTGGTTGTTCTTGCCACACTTGTTGCACGTTTTTCCAAACGCTGGACACTTTCAGGTTTCGTGGCGGCTGCCGCACTTTCCACATTCATATTTAATTGTTTCTGTTGTGTCTTTCCTTGTATAATTGTACTCTGTGGAGGCTTTATATTTTTCAGGGTGTGTACCATTGTATCTTGTTTGTTTAATTCCTTTGCCTGCGCACGAGTAGTCTCTGCCGCTCTGCATATGTTTACTGCTTTTTCGATCTTGCTCTCGCAGCAGTCTCTCTCTTACGGCATTGTCTGGAGTGCCACACACTATTTTATCCCTTATTAGAGGTTCGCGCAGATCGCCAATGTCACAGGTTTTACTTAATGAATGACGCTATGCTAGATATTTCTCCCCCTTTTTGATTGCAAGAGATTTGTACCTTTCATAAGTGATGTTCTGTTTCGGTACAAAGTACTCTTCAAATCGGTCCATAACGTTTTGTAGTTTAAACTCATCCGCTGGTATTTGGAAACTGTTGTAAATGTCTAGCGCGTCTTTGCTAATGACATGCAGCAGTATGGGTGCTTTTCTTTTTTCGTCATCGCCTCCTACCCCGCTTGCATCCAGGTAGATAGTGAAACGTTTGAATCTTTTCCAATTCTCTGCTAAATTCCCGATGAGTTGCATGCCAGACGGGTTTGAAACTTCCATCTTTGTGGGAATGGGAAGATCATCCCACCAGAGAGGAACAGTGAAGGTAAAGGTTCTGGAAGGTGACTTATATCCTCTGTGATGGAAGCACAAGGCAGTGGTGTCATCACAGACTACTAACATTATGGCTTTTAGGCTGTTCTTCATGTCTGTTTGTCTGCTTTGACTCAGTCTGCACTGTATAAAGGTCTACAGAAGTAAAGGTGAATGACGTGTTGTGTGTTTTCTGTCAGGTGGACACTGTGATGCGCATCCTTATAAAGAGCCTCCTGCCGGTGCTGGCCATTCAGCTGAAGTGATTCGATTACGACTGGTAGCACGAGTGTGCAATGAAGTTTAACGATTAATTCGAGTTCCTGCGAGAGCTGGATATGGAGCCCTACACAGTGGCAGGCGTGGCCAAGCTGGAGAGCGACGAGGCGCTGCTGGAGAGCCGGGTTCCTCCTGAGGAGGGCAGCAGCTCCCTCTACAGGCTGGTGGGGGTGCTGGTGCACTCGGGACAGGCCAGT
The DNA here is from genome assembly GCF_903798145.1 of Danio aesculapii. Classification (NCBI taxonomy): domain Eukaryota; kingdom Metazoa; phylum Chordata; class Actinopteri; order Cypriniformes; family Danionidae; genus Danio; species Danio aesculapii. Next base: position 63,179,549 of record NC_079440.1, read on the forward strand.
GGAGGACACTACTACTCCTACATCCTCCAGCGGGGCAGCGGCGGCAGCAACGGACTGATCCACCACTGGTACAAGTTTGACAACGCCGACATGACTGAGTGCAAGATGGAGGACGACGAGGAGATGAAGAAAGAGTGTTTCAGTGGAGAATACATGGGCGAGGTGTTCAACCACATGATGAAGCGCATGTCTTACCAGCGGCAGAAGCTCTGGTGGAACACCTACATCCTGTTTTACGAGTGCGCGGGTGCTGCAGGGGGTGACGTTGAGCTGCTGACAGGCATCACCCAGCTGACGCTCATGCCGCGGCACAACCCACCTACCATGCCCTCCACCATCGAGGCCCGCATTCGCAAGCAGAACTGCAGCTCATACACAGCCACATGCAGTACAGCCCCGAGTACTTCCTGTTCATCAAGAAACTGCTGACCTGCAACTCTGTCTACCTGAACCCTCCTCCAGGTGCGGCTCTTTCTGTCTTAAAGGCGCAGTGCACACTGACATCACTGATCAGTTCCTCATCCGCACTCGATCCGTTCATTACACTAATGAAGACCTGCTCCAGCTGATCAAACACACACACACACACACACACACACACACACACACACACACACACACACACACTAACCTGCGCAGTGTTCCTTCTCCTGTTAAGTTATTAATGTTGTTCTTCAGAATATCTTATTTTCTGTTCAACTGAGGAGAGAAATGTATTGATTAGTGCTGTTAATCAGGATTTAATCACATCCAGAATAAGTTCATTACAGAATATATCTGTGTGTGTGTGCGTGTGTGTGTGTGTGTGTGTGTGTGTGTGTGTGTGTGTGTGTGTGTGTGTGTGTGTGTGTGCATGCATGACTGTACTGCATACAATATTTCTTATACAAAATATAAGTATATATGTAAATATACATTGAAGTCAGAATTATTCGCCCCCCTGTTTATATTTCCCCAATGTCTGTTTATCAGAGAGCAGATTTCTCCAACACATCTCTGCACATAATAGTGTTAATAACTCATCTCTAATAACTGATTTATTTTCTCTTTGTCATGATGACAGTAAATAATATTAGACTAGATATTCTTCAAGACACTTCTATACAGCTTACAGTCACATTTAAAGGCTTCACTAGGTTAATTAGGGTAACTAGGCAGGTTAGGGTAATTAGGCAAGTTATTGTATAATGATGGTTTGTTCTGGAGACTATTGAAAACAAATATAGCTTAAAGGGGCTAATAATATTGAGCTTAAAATGGTGTTTAAACTATTAAAAACTGCTTTTATTCTAGCTGAAATAAAACAAATAAGACTTTCTCCAGAAGAACAAATATTATCAGACATACTGTCAACATTTCCTCAATCTGAGAAACAGAATCTGGGAAATATTTACAACAGAAGAAAGAAACTCAAATGGGGGCGAATAATGCTGACTTCAGCTGTATTTCTGTTGTGTATTTTTGTCATTCATGCACACTGTCTGTCTCACAGCACACGCGTGTATATGTTGTGTAGATGCAGACTTTTATCTTGGCTGTGATTAGATTGCTCGTTTGAGAGCTCTAGTTTACTGTACAGTGAATGGTGAAGAGTGTCTGGGTCAGCGGTCTCTTTAAAGACGGTGAAGACTCTGTGGACGTCTTCAGTTTGCATTAAGATTCTCTTCTTCTGTGGTTCCTGTAGGTCAGGATCATCTTCTACCAGAAGCTGAAGAAATCACGATGAGCAGTTTCCAGCTCGCCGCCAGGTTTCTGTTCAGCACCGGATTCCACACTAAGAAGACGGTCCACGGGCCTGCGAGCGACTGGTGAGCATTTACTGCGCTATACACACTGTAATGAGCACAAACGCCTGCTGATTTATTGATGAGTGTGAAGAGTAATGAGAAAAGGCTGTTTTTCAGACCTGTAGACGAGGCCTGCACTATATTAGACTGTGTGGATCTGCAGAAAACAGTCCAGAACACACTGCAGACAGTGCTTTATTCCATAAGAGGTTCGTCTTGTTTCTAGTCCAAATATCTAAAACCTCTTTAATCAAGAAGCGTTTTCTAGAGTTTGTCCTAAATCAGGCAGAATAATCTCACATTAAAATGGAAAACAAACACGTTGTAGAAAATGCTTCTTGATTTAAGAACTCATAGATATTCAGTCTAGAAACTGACTGTAAGGTAAGTGTTGTCTGCTGTGTGCAGTGTCAGATCATCAGCTCCAGTATTAGAGGCTCATATCTGCCCTCAGGCCCCTTGACGTGTGTGTGTGTGTGTGTGTGTGTGTGTGTGTGTGTGCAGGTATGATGCGATGCGTGTGCAGCTGGTTTACCCACAGTGTCCTGTTCTCCTTCCCCTCGTGCTTCTCCGAGTATCTGTGGGGAGTGCGGGGAGCGTTCGCTAAACTCATCGTGTTCATCGCACACTTCTCCCTGCAGGACGGACCCTGCCCTGCTCACCTGTCCCACCGCCGCCGCTCAGGTGAGCACAGCAGGGTGCA